>NW_015113104.1:371878-429932 GCF_001443285.1 Poecilia latipinna | reverse complement strand
TTTATTAGATTTAACAATGTTTATTAGAGTTAATGTTTATTAGATTTAACAATGTTTTGGTTTCGCCATCGGAGGGCGCTCAGTACCACATGCAACAGCGGGTGACGCTCTGGCAGGCTGTAGGAGTCCGCCATTGCCGAGAGGACAGCTTGTTGCAGCGGATGTTGGGAGCGCTACTGTAACCGCTGTATTTTCTTTTCGCAGGTAAGCTGAGTATTAGAATGTATAGCTCATAACGCCAGTAGCCTCCGATGGGTACGGAATGACAACAAAGGCACTTCAGTATAGCTGCATTACCTAGCTCGATATAAAGCAGGAGTTAGAACCAGGCTAAATTAGCCAGGCTAACGGCTCACGCTTGGCTCGCGCTTATGTGTGCTCGGTGGGTCGGCTTAATAGGGCCGCAAAATGTGTTTTAAACTTATGTATTGTTTGAGTTCAGTTGAGTTAATGAAAGTATGTTGGATGTAGATGTACAGTGATGTCAGTAGAGAACATGTGTATTTGTTGTAGCACAATGTGCAACAGCAGGTGACACTCTGGCAGGCTGAAGGAGTCCGCCATTGCCGAGAGGACAGCTTGTTGCAGCGGATGTTGGGAGCGCTACTGTAACCGCTGTATTTTCTTTTCACAGTTTAAACTGAATAAATATGCTGCACAAGGAGTGACTCTGCCCATCATTTCCTGCGGTGTAACAAATGCATCTGACTTGCTTGCTCTCCCTATGTAATGCTATGGGCAGGCCCCAATAACTAGAAAAATAGCTGTTCCTAGCGAAACAGCCGTGAGAATTCATATTTGCAGAATTACTGCTGCAGAAATGCAAGAAAAAGCAGAGAAAAGCTTAAGAAGTAGAAGAAAGCAGAAGAAATAGAACTTACTTTTCTTCTCCCACAGACTATGTTTTTTTAAAGCTAAGAACTGCAGCTTTGAACAAATCTTAAAATAAGTTATCAAACCTGTTTCAGTCGCAGGGTGCGAATCGGGACCTCTCCCTTTCCTGATTTGACCATCCTAACTGCAGCAGCCTGAAAAGTACAAAATAAATTACATTTAGAGTTCACATATTGTTCTGTAATGGAGCCTTTCATTTTATCCTGTAGGTCAGTGTTTTTCAACCTTTTTTGAGCCAAGGTACACTGTTTTAATTGAAAAAATCTCGAGGCACACCACCAACCAAAAATGTAAACAAAGATACCCTGTAGTCGCCTATATTATATAAAGTATATAGTCATTCTTATCAAAGTGTCTTGAATAGGAATCAAATAAACACAAAAATGTATTTGAAACACATTTTAAATTTTTTATTTCAAATTGCACATAACATGTCCACTTCAAAAATACACCTGAACACCTAAACAGTGCCACAACAATGTGGTGTTAAATTTAAAGAAGTTGTAGAAAACGTCAAAGTGTTTTACAAACTAATCCACAAGCATTCTTTTAGCCAGAATACAGAAAATAATTCTTATTCTGAAAGAAGCAATAATATTTGAAAAACTGAGTGGACAGAAGGACATGAAGTATAAATGGGGGCTCATTCCCCCGGAGGGCATAACCCCTCCAAATGTATGACTGGCCCTCTATGATGTTTTTTGTATTTTGTTCGAATATGGTTAACTTTGTCACACAGCTTCCATCTGTAATGATCACGTTTGGGTTTTTTTTTTTGTTGTTTTTTTTTGAGGAGGGCTTTTACCTTCCCGTCTCTCAAGCCCCAGCTAATTGTCTTTTCCTCCTCTTTAATGTTTAAAATCATAATATTTATCGGGGGCGGTTTGTAGAAGGGCAAGTCAGGTTTGCATGCCAAAATTTTAGTTAAAGCAATCCTATGGGGAAAGAAAAGGAGAAAAACTAAATGTTAATTACAAACGCCATCAACAGTGAACTGTGCCATCTGCTGAGCCCCACACTATAATGGAGGCCCATAATTCTAACTTGCAGTTTACCTGCTGTTGAACGTCAGGTAAACAGCAAGTAAACTGCTATTCAGTGACTGTTGAACTGTTCAACAACTGTTAAACTGATCAGTTAACAGCTGTTGCATTAGTTTACCAGCCGTTTAGCTGCTGCTGCTATTTCGGTAGTAGCTGGCAAACAGCTGCTTTTGAAATATTAAATGTATTTAAATACTACATATATTTAACGGTATTTCAGTTTAACAGTGCAGGCTGCCTCTGTCCAAAGGAGGCTTTGACGTTGGGCAGACACACCGGCTTTAACTTGCCGTTAAAACGGTTCGTCCGTTAAAGCTGAAATACCATTAAAATGTACAAGTTAGACATTTCTACAAATGTAGAAGTTAGTTATTGGATTTATTATTATTATTATTTTTATTATTTTTATTTTTTTCCAGGCACCACCAATTTAAAAGCGCCTGTTAAATCTCACCCGGGTAGCCGTTACAACTAAGCGTTAAAGGCTGTTGGCTGGAACTCTGTGGGCTGGCCTGCTAAACTACCCAGCCGTTTAGCACAGTTAAATGCGCCCAACGCTGACCTCAGGTGGGCGGTTCCCGGCTCCACAATTAGAAAAATGCTGTAATATCCAAGTCTTTAAACAGAAAAAATTCCAGAATTTCCAAGGGAAAAAAGTACAAATTTGTCAGGAGAAAAAAAAAATCCAATAACTGACTTTAACACTTCTTTGAAACATCATGAAGCAAAAATAAATAAATTGTAGCATTCTACTTCCATTGAATAGTTATTCATTTGTTATTATTACATTCACATGAAGCTCGAAACACATAGAAATTAAGCTGGAAATTAAGAAATTTTCTAAAACTTACTTGTCGTCAACACACCGCCGTTGCTGAGAATGAACAACGGCGACTTGGATCGAATGTATTTATAGATGCGGTGCTCACAGCGTCTTCACAGCCTGCCAAATAACGTCTAGAACGCTACAGTCAGGAGCCAGATTCTATGCCCAGTTGGGATTAATATTCTGTTTTCAAAAGGCGAAAGTATTAAATTTGTCATGAAAAAAATCAGCATATATTTGTGGAACACATAAATCAAGAGAATGTTTCCAATTGATGGCACAAAATATATTTCTAAACATTCTTTTATTGTCATCATTTATTCACGTTTTTCCCACATATCAACTGCACTCCTCCCTCTCCAACGTCCACCGGACTCTTGGTTGCTGTCAGCTGTTCTTGTTTGGGATTCCCTTACTTGCTCCGTAATTTCTGATTGGCTGCCTGCAACAGGAGAATACCCCATACACAAAAGCATGCCCGTCTGCATAGGAAGGCATTTGGAGAAATTGTCCACCTCAGAGTCATGGTCACATCTGTACTGACAGCTCTTTTTATTCTTTTTCCCGCACTTATTAACATTAAATTTCATAAGCAGTTCTTCCTAGCCGCCTACTTGAGCGCTAAGACAGTCCTGTAGTTTCATGCAGGAATCCAATTATGTCAAAGTGGGAAGTGTTAAGCTATGAATACATTTTAAATTATGTTTTAGAAATGTATTTAATTTACTGTGTTTTTATTGTCACCAACTGAGTGTGTAACGTGATTCGTGTGATGAGGAGCGATCATAAACGGCAGAGAACAGATTCGAGGTGAGCCAGGCAGTTCTCGTGCCTCATCGCTGGGGGCGCTCATGAACCCAGACATTGTGACTCCTCAACTGCAGAGTAAGAGACGGTAACGGCGAGCTAGCCAAACAGTAGCTGTGCTGAAACAGAGAGCAAGAAAGATGTGGTTTTGAGTTGTACTTTAATGGTTTCTCCCATTGCTTTTAAGCACTGCACGAAATTAGTAATATCTACATTTCTAAGTTTGACTGAGATAACGGAATTATTCTGCGGCGGTGGCGCGGCTATTGATGACATGTAAAGGAATAGCCTTTTTGCCCTCCAGGATTTTACGCATGCGCGAAATTTCCTTATGTAAACAATAACATGCAGGGTCTAGGTTTGTAAATCCGATTATAATTAAGTCGGTGCCTCACCAGCTATGAACCTCACCGCACGTTAGCGAAACAGCCGTGAGAATGCATATTTGCCAGTATGACTGCTGCAGAAATGCCAGAAAAAGTAGAGAAAAGCTTAAGAAGTAGAAGAAAGCAGAAGAAATACAAATAGTTGAATCAATTGAACAGTGAAACAAATCAAAAAACAGAAATTTAGTAGAAGGAGAAATTAGTACACAACCAGACATATTTGAAAAAGTGAAGCTTAGCATAATGGGCCAAAGAAGCATATTTGCAGAATGATTGATGGAGAAATATGAAAAATTTGAGAACAAAGAATAAGAAGTAGGAAAAAAGCATAAGAAAGCTGCAGTCATACATTGTAGAAATCCTTTGTCAAGTAGTGAAACTTAGTAAAGGTATACCAGAATTTAGCTGAAGAAGCAGAAGTTTGTGTGCAACATGAATTATTTGAAAAAGTCAAAAAGTGAAACAGAGCTTTAAAAAGAGCATAATTGGCACAAGAGGAAAATGGTGCAAACCCAGAAATAGTTGAAACAATTGAATAGTGAAACAGCAATAAGCTTAAATTAGCGGACGCATAAAAACCAGAAATAATAAATAATATATTTAGCTAAAGAATTGCAAAAATTAGCATAATCAGAAATTAGTAAAAAAAAAAAGAAAAAAAACCTGAAGAGTGTAATAATAAAAATACCAAAAGAAATAATACAAATTAGCAAAAGCAGAGATTAATATAAAACCTGAAATAGTTGAAAGAGGTGAAAAGTAAAATATATAAATTAGAAGAAACAGAAATTAGTTTTAAAAAATCTGAACAAAGCATAAGAAGTAGGAAAAAAACACAAAAATGCTACATCTATGTATAGTAGAAAGTGGAAGGAGCAGAAAAACATCAGAAAAACAAAAAGAAATGAAATTCTATCTGTCTGTCTGTCTGTCTGTCTGTCTGTCTGTCTGTCTGTCTGTCTTTCTGTCTGTTGGGTGTAGAACAATAGGTGCCTGCCATGCAATGCATGCATATGCATTGCTATGTGAAGGCCCCAATTAAACCTGACCCACTCAGATAATCATCACCAACCTTTGTTTGTTCAGTAGGCATTTCACTGCTGCTGTCCTAAAGATCTGTTAAATGTGTGAGTATACTAACAAATAAAATGATGCTGACACAAACACTAAATAAAGGTGTTCTTGTGGTCTCCTCCATCACTATTTCTTATACCCGTAAAGAGGATAAGGAGTAGTGAAACCTGACACGTACTATTATTTCTGCCTCCCTTTTTGCTTTTATACCAAATGTCATGTAGAACTTAGTCTATTTTTGTTTATCATGCCTCATTAGCATGCATACCCAAAGCAAATGGCCTAACCCCAACTTACATATTACCTGCTTTGCCAAATACCAGCTGATTTTTTTTTTTTTTTTTTTTTGGTTTTTTGGTAATGGGCAGTGGCCTCCGATTGTGACTGAACTGGGAGGTTTTCGAAACGACACATCTTAAAGAAACCAAAAAACATTAACATAGTGCCAGTGCTGGATGTTTTCTTCTAGCACTTGGATTGTTTCTAGAAGCAGTAGAGACCCAAATGGGATACCCAAATAATTTAAATGGGAGCCAAAGGTGAAACCTGCTTTCACCATTTCTCCCAAGAAAAAATCTCAGAGGTCCACAGAAGCAAGTTTAATTGGTGCTTTTTCTGTTGAGTCTATAGGGAAGGACTCTGACAAACACACTCCTCTAGGGGGAAACACCTGAGCTCTGTCAGAGTTTGTTTGTCTTTTAAGTCCCATGGGTATACAACGGGGAAGCCTTGACCTTGTCATCAGCTTTAAAGGATCTGCTTCTAATTTAAGCCATTGCTTTTTTCTGTTTCTCCTTCAGGGCAAGCTGTGGAAAAGGGATTTAATGAGATCTCATGAGAAAAGAGTGCCAGATTAAGTGGCTTTGTTATTTACATAATATATGAAAGCAAAGCAACAGTGACATATTAAATATGCTCTGATGTTAACAAGTTAAGGAGAAGTTTTGATTTATTAAAGCATATAAGCTCATTGAGATATAATGTTCAATTGAAGTTTTTAAAACAGAACCATAAATTTTTATAGCTAAACTCAAACACTGTAATTTCTGGGTTTAGTGAGGAAGAGATGTAGATCTGTGGTTGTCTTATGTGACAACAAGAACACCAAACAACTGGACAACAAGAGAAAAGTTTCTATAAATCTAGTATACAAAGATGCACCAATTCCAGTTTTCTGGCTGATCACAGATCACCGATCTTTAAAAAGTCTGACCTGCCGGTTCTGATTTTGGCCGATACAGATTTTTTTTGTCTGAAATGTTGATAGTTATATTAAAAAAGTCGCAACATTTGGCAACAGTGAAGTTCCTATTGTTAATTCCAAACCTGCAGACATGACCTGGTGGGTTGGTCTATCAGTCAAACCTCTCTCATGGCAGAGCAGAAGAGGACAATGTTTAAATTTTAGACCTTTGCTGAAGTAGACAAGATCGATGGATGAAATCAACTTCACATGTAAGTATCACCGGATCATAGATCTCCCCAAATTAAGGAAATCAGGGCTGACTTATTGGTTGGCTGATTTATCTGTGCACCCCTATTAACCACTAATTCCAATCGGAAATATCAGGTCACAATACTTTTTTGCTTGTTCATGGTCTCTGCACATACTCTAATAATTGAAGGCAACAAAAGCCTTCAATTATTACACCATTACAGACACAATAACAGATATTTGTATATTTTTTGTCTAGAAATCGCAACTGCAAAATACTTAATATCCCTGGTGATGGTGATAGTGTTTACTGTTCTCTAATAAACATCTGGGGCCTTTTCAGAACAGCTGTATGCATATTGAGATTAAATTGCACAGCTGAACTCTCTTTTCTTACTGGGGGATTTCCAGAGGAAGTTGCTTGCTTTTTATTTAATTTTATTTATTTATTTTCATATTTAGAGTTTAAGGGACTGATAAGACTGAAAATGGGACTGAAAAACATGAACAGGAGTTTGGGGATCTTCAGGTCTTCATTTATGAGCCACTTTCATTCAACATCTACATGATCATGTTGTATGTTATGGAGAGTAACACAAGGTGTCTTACAACCCATATGCTGATATATTGTTTATTTCTGTGTCACCTTTTGATGTCTGTGTGCAAAATATTGTTGGGTATACAGGTTTCATCTAGTCACCGCTCGGTTACGTTGTAACGTTAGCCGAGATTAAGCTAGATAAATCAAATACTGGCTAGAATGGATGTTACGTTAGCACATCATAAGAGCAACTTTCTGCTTATCACGTTATATTTGTGCCACCACAGTGTGCGGTGAGACTGAGGTGAGCACATATATCTTTGTGAATAAATATGTTTGCATCTCACACACACTCGCTCAATATGTGTTTGGGCATTGGCTTTTCTCTTTGTGCAACTTGACAAAGTTTATGTAAATGAGCCACATCACCAGCCAAAAACAAAAAGATCTTTTTCATTCAATCATAGCATTTCTAGCAAACACTGAACTTGCTTGGATAAATGACAGCCAGTCACAAACAGCAAATTGTCAAAGGATAATTTTACTAAGCACTAAATGGTCTTGGATCTTCAGTTGCTGGTCATTTCTGAACCATATAGACCCCCTCAGTTACACTGAGATCTGTTTACTCAGTGTTCCCACATTGAAAATAAATGTTTCTTTGAACCAACTTAAAGAAATGTCTAATTTGTTACAACTATTTTAATCAGGTCATTCATATTATGTATTAGCTTTTTATCAACTTTAAAGTTTGCATTATGACAAACTATTCCTGTTCTATATTCAAAATGTCTATGATATGAACTATAGTGGCTGCTTGGGGACAGGAGTCTTAATCAGACTAAGATTACAGAGTCTGACCCAAGCATTTATTGGCAAAACTACTCAATATTTTTCCTTTCACCTGAAATGAAAACCTCTTTTCTTATTATTTTGGCATTCTTATTTTAAATGGTGGTCTCTAATAAACCTCTCTCTCTTTTCAGTATGCAAGGATCCTCCATACAAAGTGGAGGAGTCTGGATATGCTGGATTCATCTTACCTATTGAAGTTTATTTCAAAAACAAGGTAATTTTAATAAGATCAATTATGTGAAACTTAAGTCATCATTTTGAAGTTTGGATTTAATCAGATGCTGACTTCCAAAATTCTGCTTTCTGGATTTGTCTGTGCCTAAAGAATGTAAGTTGCAATTTATGTGAAGAATTGAGTTTATCTGTATCACTAGGGTACATATGAAGGCCTACTACATCAATAACAAATTTTGCTGGACTATAAATTGCCTCAGAAATTACTGCAATAAATGATGGTATATTAATGCAAGTACACCTGCTCAAAGATTTTAAAAAATCTTTAATTTCTGAAGAACATTTAACATTAGACCTGGAAAACATGTTAAATATCCCAAATAAACGAACAAAACAACTGAAACAATAATTAAAATGGAATATGAAGCCTCTGTAACAAAATTGCATTTAAAAAAATATGAATCATTCAGCTTTGGCAGGGTCCATTATTGAAAGAGGCAATATTTCAATAATTTATTTTTGATTGTGCATTTCTTTTTGACATTCAGTTTCTACCTCATATATCTTCCTTAGTGTGTATTAGTTAAGACATAATGTAATAAATCTGATCATAGATGCATACTTTGCAAATATTGAAAACAAAATCCTGGAATGTCTAACAGGTGGTGTTTATTTTTGAGAAACAAGGTTGTTTTGTGTTGCAGTTTTCTGCCTAGGTCCCTCTTGAGAATGAGATCTATATCTCAACAGGGTTTACCTGGTTATTTAAGGGGGAAAAAAGATTTAGCACTCTAATGCAGTGTTTTTCAAACTTTTTTGAGCCAAGGTACACTGTTTTAATTGAAAAAATCTCAAAGCACACCACCAACCAAAAATGTAAACAAAGATACTCTGTATCCGCCTATATTATATATATAGTCATTCTTATCAAAGTGTCTTGAGTAGGAATCAAATAAACACAAAAATGTATTTTTTTTTTATCACATTTTACATTTCTTATTTCAAATTGCACGTAACATGTCCACTTCAAAAATACTCCTGAACAAGGCCACAACACTGTGGTCTTAAATTTAAAGAAGATCTAATCCACAAGCATTCTTATAGCCGGAATACAGAAAATAATTCTTATTCTGAAAGAAGCAATAATATTTGGGAAAGATTTCACTGTTACAATATGAAGATTTGCATGTACAAAATGTCAATATCTGTATATTTCACCCATCTAGTGTGAAACCTGTGCATGTTTGGATGAAAACAGCCGATTTCTGGCAGAAATTGAAGAAAGACAAAGCTCTTCCTCAACAGCTCTCAGTCTATCTCTGGTTTTAGTTTTTATAGTAACCAGGCTTGAGAAGCTCACTTCACACAGATATGTTGTAGGAAATGGACCCATGTTCTTTCTAACTACTGCTGAGCTTCACTGTCTTTTCCATCACTGTCGTCACAGTCTTGCTAGATACGATGCTCTCACCGCTACCTGCAACATTCATGCATCACTAATTCTCTTGTTTTAATGTAAAATGCTCTGTACCTACTGCCATCTAGTGGTTAAAAAAATACATGATTACGCCGCTAGCCACTACTAACCATGGTTTCGTTCACACAAAGCTTAAGTGCAGCGGCTTTATTTCCCTCCTGTAGTGGCAGCTTGACAGCCCTNCAAAAGTGGCCCCACCTAACGGGGAAATAAAAAAAAGCTTACCAGCGGTACAAGATTTCTTGCTAAGAACCATTGTTATAGCAATGCAATTATTAACCAAACACAAATGCTAAGTACGTTCATGTCTGCATCCCCACTAGTATTTTAATAAAAGTCCTGTAGCAAACTCAATTTTTTAACAACTCTTCCAGAACGAATTGGTGAGCCCCACTTGAACTGGTTAGTTTCCTGGAACAGACAGCTTTAAAGCATACCCATGCATTTTTAATAGGTCTGAGGTCAGAGCCATTCCAAAGGCTCACTTTTAACCCTCTTTATCCATTACAAAACCACTTATGGCGTGTGTTTGGGATCATTGTCCTGTTTGAAAACCCAGCCATTTCACTGTTTCAGATGAACAGCTGTCTGGCTGTTCATCTGAAGTGCATTTGAAGAATTTGGGGATAGCGTTCCCTCATTATGTGATCCCCTTTGTAGAATTTGCCATTTCCCTTTGGAGTGAAACAGGCCTGCAGCATGATGCTACTACAGCCATACTTGACATTTGGTGAAATGTTCCTAAAATTGAAAGCCTCTGCTTGATTCCCCCAAATATTCTGCCATGGGCTTTTCTTTTATTGAAGTGGAAGACCATTTTATTACTAACGGTCTCCCAGTTGTTTCTTATTCAAAATTTGTTTATCCTGGTTTGTTCTCGAACATCCTTTATTCATTTTTGTTTTTGTGAAGATGACTGAGTTAAGAGGCTTGAAGCTTAGATACAATTAAGTCTTCCACCAGGAGTAAGGTTCCAAAACAGACATAAATCTGACTTTGGAATAGATAAAGCGGGCGGACATTAAGCTTCTAGAATGGCTCCAATATCAACCCCAATGAAAACTTTTCAGCTGTTCTCAAAAACCAATATGATGCTAGGAAACTATTCAATTTAAATTATGAAATTACTTTTGGAAGAAGTGTAGACATTCAGAATAGGTACATATGGACTGGTGTTAGTCTATTGTTTGTAATCGAGCCTGAATTCAGTGCTGCCATCTGCTAATGCCATGCCACGATGGGTTGATTTACTAACAGCAAAAGGACTCCATTATTATTTCATGAATATACCATGCAGCACATGAGCATACTTTTCAGGAAGCTATGTTAAATAGACTTTTTTCCCCGTTTTCTGGCAATGTACAATTAATTATTTTTTTTATTTTTTTTAATTTTTTTTATTTTTTATTTTTTTTGAGAAACAGAATTTTAGGTTTGTATTGGCTGTTATCAAAAGAACCACAAAAGAGTTTCCTTTTGTTAATTGCTCAAACTAATTAACTATTCCCCTGTATTCAGAAATAACTGAGATCTATCTAACATCCACCTAACTCAGAGTAGGCCACAGCAACTTACTTCAGAAGTTAAACCCTGGAACTTTTTGGTATTCTTCCAGTGAGTCTAGCATTTGCCAAGATTTGCCAGTTTATGCCTGCTTTACTGTAGGTACGAAGCTCGATTTTAATATATCGAATCCCCTGCCAGAGTATGATTACTGCCTGTTTTAACAGCTCCGCTGCTAGTTTTAGTATACTCTACTGCTGGCCCATTATTTCTGAATATCAAAAGTTTGAAAGCATGAAAGTATTATTTGTGCAACATTTACATTGTGCAATGTTTTAAAATGACTTTGTTACGTAGAACCAAAACTGCATCTCGTGTTAAACCAGCATATTTTAAAGGCTCGCGTGCATGCACACTTTTAAACCAAAAACATCAAATTCGAGAACAGTTTTAAAGTCGTAATTTAAATGCAGACTTTATATATATATATATATATATATAGCAATGTGTTATGTTTTTAAATAGAAATTTAACAGCATGTGAGCTTATTCTCGAGACAGTGACGTTATGGCATCAATAAGGACAAACCTCTTTATGTTTTAAGTAACTTTTGTCATTCGCTGACCTCAGATGCAACAAGCCAACATTTCCTGCTGCTCCTCAAACTTGTTGCCTTATTAACAAGTGGCCCTGTGCACACACAGACACAAGCAGAGAGTGCAATCCCTGGTGTGAATGACTGATATAACTCAGCAACGTTTAGTAAGAGGATGGAACAGGGATTACGTTGGCATCCACACCATGTCTGTGCTTCTCCATAGCCTACTTGCTCTCTCACTTTCCTTGCTTGGTTTTGCCTCTAGTTGAATGCTGGACAGCAAAAGCCTGGCTGAATGATTCATTGCAGTGTGTGTGTGTGTGTGTGTGTGTGTACTGTATGTTCCCCTACGACGACAGCAGACTACTTTAGCTCCGTTTTTTTGTGTGAGCGAGTTTGTGTGCGTCTCAAGCCTGCTATACAAGTTACACAACCTCCGTTGCAGTTGGATTGGCTGTGTATTCGTCAGTCAGAGAGAGTAGTCTTCCTGCATGGAGACGGTAATGTGTTGTGTGCACTGCTTTTGCTAGGCTGAAGTTAGCTGGAGGCTTTGTGGCCAAACTCAATATGTCAAGGTCCCGTCCTCCACCAACTCCCCCGACATGCAGCTTTTACATGATATTTTTCTGTGTGAGCACTACTTGCAAAAGTTGCCTGGATACAGTGTTTTGGGACCACAAAGCTATTTGTTGAGTCTGAATAAATTAAGAAGGTCAGAACTTTATTTTATTTTATTTTGTTCACTGAAGATATCGGCATAAGATAGCCAGTTTAGCTGACACTTCCAGGTAGCCACAACTTGTTCCGTGAAAAAAGATGAACGAACACAGAAACGATCAGATTTTATTATTAAATGTCAACTTTGTAGGAAAGGGAAGTGTAAATCATTGCAGATTCAAAACTTAATCTGTCTTTATTAAGAGAAAGTATTCAGTTAGCAAATTCATCTGGGCTTGATTGAGAGAGAAAAACAGGAAATTATAAAAGGAAATAATTTACTGGCTCTCTCCAATAAAAAAACAGTTTGGGGTCACTCTTTTTCTGAAAAAGCTTACTGTATTTACTCATATGTAACAAATTAATCAAGCTGAATGATTCAAAACACAACTTTTGTTCCCTCTTAAATGATGCCACATAAATAAACTTATATGGATACATTTATTTATGTGGGTTGAAAGTCTTGTCATAATCTCTCTTCCAAGGCAAAACAGTTTATTCTGCTGCTGATTCTTGCTTTGTACAGTTTGACTTGGATGATTGAGGTTAGTGGAGACCAAACACATTGGCAATTTAACGATTTATTCAGTTAGCAAATAGGTGTCTCTTCAGTGTGTTGAAGAACCATACACATCCACAACAGTCTGGTACTTCCTCTCATGCTTGGTCACACAGTGCTGGGATGGTATATCATTACTCAGTCAGAGAAAGCGGTTTTGTTGGTCAGTCTGCCATGAAAACCAGGATAACACCAACTTAAGTGTTCAATAGGATTAAGGTCAGATCTGTAAGATGGCCGTACCATGTGAGTCTCTGATTATTGGCATCTTGGAAGATGGAGTTGGTCCATAAGAGGAGAGAGAAGGAATTATAACCAGTGGCAAAATTTCATATTGATATCAACTTTTCCATGAAACTGCCTTAAATGATTATGAATCTTGGCTCCACACCCATCACACTGCCTTCACCAAACACTTCCTGGCATGATGCGGAATCATAATTGTTTCTCTTTGAAAGTATTCTACGTATGTTTTACTGGAACCAAGACCTTGGGGCAGACCCAGAGCTTGGCGAGAGGACACCAGAACAAGCTTGGAGGTGCTGCTGGCAGCAAATCAAAAACTCATAGACCAAAGAATCAAGAGCCAAAATAGCAGACTTTTAGGCAGATTAAAGTTTTTCAGGGCTGAACTTAAACTTGAATGAAGAACCAAATAATCTCATCTCTTGTAAGACGCAGTGTTACAAACAATTGGATTCTTTCATTATCACTGAAGCAAAACTCAAACATTCATCACTATAGTTTTGGAAAGGACACCAGGTTCTCCTAGTCAAGTTCTTCGTGTGGAATTTTCCTCCACATCATTTCTGTTTCATTCCCATCGTTGCCATTTTTCCAACACTTGTGGCATCTCTTCCACAAACATGAGGCTATCATGCGACCAGGTCCTCGAGTCTGTTCGAACATCAGATGATCTCCGAGCACCAGCTTGTAGCCATCCTGATTCCAACCTCCTTGTTTGAAGACAACTTCAACAAACAGCCCTGTGTCAAGATGACGTAAATTTGGCTACAACCGAGGGCTAATCTGCCCCGCCACCCCTGCTCCCTGCCCACCCTTTCCCCCACCGCCTCTTTGTTGTTTCACAGAGCTTTCTAAAGGCTTACAATTTAGCAAGAACCGATTTGCTGCGGCCCTGGAACGCTCTGAAATTCCTCTCTGCGCTCCCCCTCACATGTGTAGATTGTTTACGGAGACGAGGAATTCTGGAGGGACGGTGGCCCATGAGGGGATTTGGTTGCGATGGTTACTAACCCCTGAGCCGGGTTCCGTTTAGGAGGAAGGAAGCCAGATCAGATGCTGACAGAATAAAATTGTTCTTATGAAGGGAAAGTCAAATCAGTTAGAAATTTGTGTGCGTTTTCTCTATTTGTCTGTTGTCATTTGTGCAGTGAAAAGAAATTGGAATGCTGTTACTTTAAGAAATGGTGGCCACCCAATCAGGGATGTGCTGATTGAGTGTCGGCGTCATTTTGATGTTACCTTTGAAAACGGGGATCCTTTGGCTTCAGTATTATAATTTGTAGCATTTAAAAGGCAGAATTAAATAATATATATATATTTTTCATAAAGTAATTTGTTTTCATGAGGTTAAAATAAATTAAAGGCTTGTTACAGTGTTTTTATTTTCTATACGAATGCAGTGTGCAATGGTGATTAAGTAATATGAAATATTATATAATGTACAAGTGAAAAACACCCCTCCAAGAGTAACATTTACACATCTTTTTTTTAGTTGTCTTAATCAAAGAATTGTGAAGCACTCCTAAGTGAACTGTGCTTGAGTTTTGAGTCTGGGTCGTAGATTTGGACTCTTTGTTCTGTTCCTCAGTGTGATGTTGAATGTGTAACTCTGCTTCACTGCCGTCTGGGAGTGCAGTTGCCATGGGTGTGCGTTTGTGTCTCTGCTGGAAGGTTTCAGTGGGTAATGCAACTCAAAGTCACTTTTAGAGGATGAATACAAGGATCCAGCATTTCTTTGGGCTTCAGCAAGATTTCACCTCTGTTCACGCAGTTTACTTGTCAGTTTTCTTTTTTTTTTTTTTATCAGCTGAATGGTGTAGAAAGCAGCTACTGCGTATGTCTGTGTGATAGAAGGAGAGCTCACAAAGTCATTGGATTTTCATAAAGCTTTTGTTTGTTTTTTGAGAGAATACGAGAATGCAATGACTGCTTTATTTGGTAATGTCTTATATAAGTAAAGATTTCTTAAATACTCTTAGTTCTAGTACACTAGACATCCCTGTGTAATATTTTAATGTGTTGATTATTTCTTCAAGATTTCAGATTTCTTTCATATTTTGACTTTTGCTTCTTTTTATACTTGTTTTAATAGAAGAGATTTGGTTGATGCTTTATTTTTATTTTTTTTAATTATTTTATTTAACCTTTATTTAAGTATGTTGAGAGCAAATTGTCATTTCGACAACCTCCTCAGAAAACATTAGAACATCATACAGCAGAAAACAGTAGACTATCAAAAACCAAAGGGGGAAAAAAAACAATCAACAAAGAAAAAAAATTTAATGATTCAGGTGTATTTCGGCTGCTGTTCAGGTGATCGTCACTGAAGGTTATTAACGTAGCAAAGACCAATTTTAAATCAGAACTTTAGACAGTTTGTTGCTTACAGCTTGCCTATTTTAATATATGCAGCTAATTATTTTAACCGTTCCAATACCAGATCTACCTTAAAATGCATTAATACCCACAATGGGAACATCCATGCCATTTGGGTTATGACTACAATATGTTTTTTTTTCTCCTTCATTTTACATAAATTCGGAATTTAATATAATTTATTCATTCTGGGTTTTTTTTTTTTTTTTCGCAAAGCTTGGGTTGTTTTCTGTAGTCGAATACCTAAAAATAGAAACAAGATGGTCGCTCTTTAATTTAACCATAACTTTACCATTTCTAGACAGAAGGACATAAACAAGGACTAGGTTGGGTTTGGAGCTCTTGACAAATTATTTTGTTGGATGAAGGGCAAACTTGGCTGTTTGCATTGTAAAGGCCAACAGTCTTAAGGCTGAGATGATTACTCACACAATCTTCCTCGAAAACTCTCTCTGTTTGCTCAATGACTTAAGTTGAAATAACAGAACAAAAATTAGACACGACAAGCTACTTCCCATGGATAAAAACATGGAACCCAGTGACGGTGTTAGGCAATTTTTATTTGGATTTAAAAAGCTGCACCAATTTTTTGATAGCTTCAAATGAGAAGTTTTTTTTTTTTTACCTGCATGCAAAGTTTTTGAGAAAAACAAACAACAGAACAAAGTACAAAGAAATTGGGGGTGCGAAATTCAACTTAAAGGTAGCAATTTAGAGGCATTACTGTGATTAACAATAAGACGGCGTTAAGTTAATTTGAACTTTGTTCATCAGTTTTGAGTCTGGCCCAAAAGAGAATGTGTGAGCATCTAAAATAGCTGCTAAAAATGTGCAACAGCTTTTGCTCACTTTTTTTAGTCTTTGCACACCTTTTTGCACCTGATACATTCAAGACAGACAACAGTTGTTTTTTTTTCCTGTGCATCATATCTCATCTGTATTTAATGTCATCGAACCCAGCTGTTTAACTGGGTATCTCTTCCGTTTGCATGTTTAGTGAAATCAGCAGTAATCATCTCAAATTCCATCTAAGTTAGAATTTTCTGTCAGTCAAAAGAAAATTAAACTATATTTCCTGTTTGTCTGTGTTTTACGCAATTTGCTTCCCTTCACCTTTTTCCAGATTTTACACAGGCCAGGAGAAAGGGAATGTTTTCTTGTCATTGTGATTTGTAAACTCCAGACGACCTCTAAGCTAATACAAGAAGACATTTCGTGTGAAATTTCTCAGCTGTTTTGTTTCTAACTCTTCTATTCTTCTTATTTTTCAGACCACATTAACAGAGGTGCAGTTTGGACCAATGAAGCTATTTAAAGACCCACTTCAGGTACCGTAAAACGATGCTCGACATGTGTTTAATGCACGCAAGCCTGAAGCGCAACACCAGGAGTGCTCCAGTCGATGGTTTATGCCTGCATCCATCAGCAGCCGATTGCTGAGCATTAGAGCTAAACTTGGTGTGGCTGTCAGTACTTTGTTGTGTTTCTTTAAGGATTAGCACTGAAAAACAGCTTTTGTTTGGCGTTACAATAAATCTCGAATATCTTCAAAATGCCACACCTCTCTAAGGAACACACAAGCATTCACCGAAGAGAAGGGAAGCTCGGCCGTTAATGGACGTGTTGTGTGCCACGCAGCATTGGCGCTGTCAAGGCAACGGGGCCAAATATTTGAGACTGGGAACATACCATAATGAACAATACACATTCTGGAGAACTGGAGAGGATCAGCAGTTTCGTCACCGCAGGCTGGATCTTCTCTGACGTTCTCTAAAGATACAGTTTGTTCCAGCGGCATGTCCCGCTTCTGCTGTGTGTGAAAACGGGAAAATCCCAAATTCGTAGGAAATATTTCCCATTAATCCTTGGTTCAGGAATATATTAGAAGTTTCTACCTAAAATTTCTAAGGTTAAAATGTAAAAATGTACTTGTCTTTGTCATGTGAATGAGGTTATAAAAGGATTTTTTCCCCCATTTTGGAGCCTTCTTTTCTTTTTGATAGTTTACTAGGGGTGGGTGGGATAAAACAGCTAGTTTTAAACTCTGATCATTGTCACTCCAGCACAGCTGGTGGGGTTCTTAAGAATGAAACCATCTGAATTAACGCTCCGTGTATTGTGAGTGCACAGACTCGGCCTCATTGTTTGATGCACTTGAGTTTGGCCACGGTAGGAAAACGAGGTAGAGAGATATCCCCTTCCTGTTTTTGTCACTCACAGCTGATCCTGTCGTGCCCTCCTCCTCGTTTCTCTCGCCTCACAGGATCAGGCTGGCCCTTATGCCTCTTTTCAGCCGCAATGTTGTCTGAGCGGCATAATCAGGTGCTGCCATATGCTCACCATCCTTCTCTTTCTGTGACTTTTCCTCGCTCTTGAGCACTTTTCTCCTTCAGTGTGCCTTTTGAAAGTTAGAAAAGCATATATATGTTCACGTTAAAACACGGTGAATCTGTCTGATCTGATCTTGGCCTCAGTGCCCAGGTCCACCACTTCTGGGGGAATGTTGACTCTCCTCCCAACATCCCAATGTGGAATTCTGATCTAATTCCCCCGTGCGTACCAAACATAGTTGCAGGAATCTGAGGTGATTTATTTACTATCTGTGCATGTATTGCTGCTTGCAGGGAAAGTACTCCTACAGTATGCGGAATATGGTTTACATTTGCAACACCTCCGTCAGACACATGCATTCGCTGCTTCTGTCGACTTTGAGCTAAATGCTACGTCGGTCGAGCTGAAATTGCCTGGTCCCCCTCTGTCCTGACTCAACATCACAGGTGCGACGCAAACTTGAAACGTGCAGAACAAGCTTCCTCTTCTTTACATTCACTCTGCTGCCTGCCAACAGTCGGAGATGACGTCTGTTTGAGAGAGTGACTCATGAATCTACTCTTAGTGCAGCACCGCTCCGGGAGGCGGGCCTAAATCTCCTGTCCAGTATTTACGCAAGTGAAGGGAAGGCAGAGGGAGAGATGGAGGGGGTTGGGGGCGGAGTGGGAGTGGAAGTGGGGGTTGCTTGGAAGCGTGGTGGCAGAGAGGGAGCTCGCTCTCAATGGCTGGCTTGATGGTAGCTGCAGCAGCACTTTCAGACGTAGCCTTGGTTTAGACCTGTTGGCGTGAGGGTGGGGGAAGGGGGGCTGCAGCCAGTCAAGGCCGCCTCGACTAATTGTGCCGTAGATCATCACGGCGGACTATAAAACTTGTGACGCACAGGAATAAGAGCTAAGCCCAATCAATCTGGGGCCGTTCACCACGGGCCTGCGGGTCAAACCGTAGGCTGATTATAGAATGACGGGCGCAAACGAGCAGGAACGCAGCAGCTGCGAGCTGCACATAGTCATCTCGGCTAATCAAACCATGAGATCAGATTACCACACATTCAGTAAGTGATTTAGACAAGTCATTTTACAAGTGAAAGCGACAACAAAAAAAATCTTCAAATCTGAGCAATGAACTTTGAACTAGAAGGGTGAGCGTGGTTTTCTGAGTCTTTTGGTGATAGAAATCGAAAAATGTGACCATTATTTATCTGCAGCCTCCTAATTTAAGTGAGTTGAGGCATTTTTTCCTGCAATTTCAGCTGCGAGTCTTTTGGTATACCTCTCTATAAACTTTGGGCATCTGGAGACTAAAATATTTGCCTGTTTTTCTTCTCAAAATGGGTTAAGATCAGATTTTGATTGGATGGTGAACATCTGTGATCAGCTCTTTTAAAGTCTTGCCCGAGACTCTTACTTAGACTAAGGTTGAAGTCTTTCTAAGACCTGAAAACGCGTCAGTCTAAACTTTCATTGTACTTCTGCCTCCTTGCTTCGTCTTTTACAGCTTCTTACAGATTTCATTACAGATTTACCCTGTAATTTGCTCCATCCTGATGGTCTTCACTGTCCAGCTGAAGAAAATTATCCCCACAGTACGATGCTCCCACCTCCGTGTCACTGTGAGGATTGTGTTTATCGCGTCGATTTTTCACGGAGTAGATGACGCGTTCAGAATGTCTGGCCACGCCCACAATGTGCGATTTGTAAAGATCGTACAGGACATTTAGCATTTCATACTGTGCCGTCTATGCATAACCCTTGTCACACTGTAAAATGTCAGATTAAACTATGCGAATGAGGGTATTGAAAGTGCTCAGGGTCAAGTCAAGTAGGAAGAAAATGGGGAATTAGTGCCAGCAGCAGCCACAAAACATGAAATACCCAGAAAATACCTGACACGGCTTGATAATTTGTCATTGGTTGTCCTTCATTGTTTTCTGAGTCTCTTACATACCTTGGAGGGAACTCCTCTGGCTTTCTTTCAACAATGCAACAAACTTGCCAGTCTTCCATACAAGCCACATTCTGCCCTTGAGGTATTTTGAAGTATGAAATATCGTTGGAGGAGGAACTTTGTTCTTTCTCCTGCTACCTTGAATGAAATAATTGACTTCTCTATTGTTGCCGATTGTGTTGGTCTTTAGTTAGGGCCAAATTAAAGCTGTATGCGTTGGTGAAAATCCTAGCTGCCTGGAGATAAAATGCATGTATATATATACTAAATATAATTTTGAAGGAGTTTTTTTTTTTTTTTTTTTTTTTTTGGCTTCCTATTTTTAGGAACACACTAGTCAACCAGCCAGTTTCTCTTGGACTTACAGGGATCCATACTAACATGGAGAGGTTTTGGCCTTGGTTGTCCCAGAAACACAGAATAGCTCATGACGCCTTTGTCCTGTTGCTTGTGGGAAAACCACTGGGATTTAATTGTTGTGGTTCTTGCTGCCATTAACAATATGAGCCAATACCAACATATATTTATCTTCATTTTGTGGATTTAAACTCTTAAGGATCTTGCTCAGAAACGGAGACTGTAAAGACGTCGGTGTGCTCCTCTTGTTTAATATTGAGTGTGTTTTAGACATGCACAAGCCGTACTGGTTATAAGCCTAGATTTTATTTTTTATTAAATTTCTCTAACTTTGAACTTGTTCATTTCTAAGTCAAGTGGAAATAAAACTCATTATTATTTCTGCATATCCCCACTGTTCTCCAAAGCGTCAGTTCAGCGTGTTAAAGAGACGTTACTATGTACTATTATATTTTCCCCAACCACGATCGGATACGATGCATACATTTTGGTGGACTCAGTCAGTGCACTCAATCAACCTCCTGTTGTTGATGAAAATCTCCAAACCATGACACTTTCACCTTTCAGTCAAGATCATCAAACTGATTGTTGAATTGAGATCCAGCAATCAGTTTTACTGTCTAATTGTCTGATTTACAGACAACAGTTCTTAAACTGTATATAAGACAAAGTAATGATTTTTTTAATCATATGGCCCTGATGTGATACATGTGTGTGATTGTAGTTATTTTAACATATGTCCAGAAATGTTTTAAAAACACACATGCTGTCATAGCGCATCCTAATTTTTTATTTTATTTTATTTTATTTTTTTTGCGTGACTATGTGCAAATATTTTTTTTCCTATTTTACAGTCATTGTTTTTATTTATTTATTTGAACTTATTTATTTACTTTTTCATTTTAATGACACTATGGCCTACTTTTGATTAGTTTTTTTCAATGTGCTTTTTCAACAGATTTGGCATTTTCATAGTACAGCTTAAACTACTGTGAAATAAATGACTACATGTTTACATGGCCTTGCTTATATTATGATCAACTATAACACGTATAATGCTTATCTTTTCACAACAATATCTAGATAATAAGGTTGATTTAATGGTAGTAATGTTTTAATTATGCCTTGACCTATTGCCATTTCCTGACTTAAGAAGATCAACACAAATCTGACTTTGAATGTTCTCTTATTATTATGAATTTTAAATATTACATGCAAGAAACTTTCAAGTTATATCCAAACTCTATGCAAATTTTTTGATTTTACATAAGTTATTAGAAGGGCCAGCAGTTCTAGCAAACTAAAATCAATAAAGTAAAATAAACGACAACAAAAATAGAATAAATAAAATAAATGTGTCCCCCCCACCCCCCGCCCGTCCCCCTCTCCCGTTCTAAAAAGACTGACTGACATTGAAAGGCTGGGATCTTTCAGTATGAGATGTAGCTACTGCAGTTAAATAAAAGACACGGATTAGGGCCTTTTTTGCAAGGTGTTGCAATAAATGGGAAAGATGCATGTCTTTGTGGAAGCCTTTCTAAAAAAAAAAATAGGTCAGAACTTGCAGGAAATCTTATTTAAATAAATAAACTCACATTTAATCCGCATCTCCTCTGTCATTTCCTTGTCTTCCAGGTACTTTTAGTTTTTGCCAAAGAGGACAGTCAAAGCAATGGCTTCTGCTGGGCGTGTGAGAAGGCCAACTACAGGTGCAGCATGGTGCGGACGCCTGAATACGCTCTCGAATGCTTCTCAGAGAAGCATCACGACCTCGTCATCATTGACCACAGACATTCCAGACACTTTGACGCTGAAGCACTGTGCCGGTAAGGCAAGCTCTCTCTTATCTCTGCTGTAATTAAGCATCTTTTAAACCTGACGCCTTTGAACTGCACGCCTCTGGTTTAATCAAATAAAAGCCGATATTGTCAAGAATATTTGTGGGTTTTTTTAAAGAAGGACATCGGAAAGATTTATTCAAGTTTACATTCAACCGAGTTGTATCATTTGTGATAATTTATTTAATTTTTATAACTATGATGATGGTGTTATTCAGCTAATAGAAGGAAAATATTGAAAACAAAATTGAATTCTGGGAATTATTTCCTTTGTTTTTTTTTTTTTGTTTTTTTTATGAGCTTTAGTCGTATCCTAAATAGAAATGCACCAATCTGATATTAATATCTGTATTGATCCCGATAATAAAAATCATTCTATATTGGGTGTCGGTAGCAATGTGCCTGATCCATAAGGGCCGATCTTTTCAGTCTAGATCTATGCTTTGTGCTCCGAGCGATGTCGTGCTTTATTTATTCTAAGTTATTTTAGAATTCCTAATTGCGCTTTCTGTATCATATTAGTAAAAAGGTTTGTTGCAGTTTCTTTTATGCATATTTGAAAAAGGTTGTCACACTGTTGCTTTTGTCAGTTTCAGGTTCTTTATTATTTATTTTACATTGGCTGGTTTACTGCTAATTGCACTGATTGAACAAATTAACATTGTGTTGTTTTTACATGTTTGACCAAGCTTGTGAATCAATTGGTGTATTTAAGCGTTCTGTACTGGTGTAGTTATCAAATACATTTGTGATTGAGTATATTTATGTTTTTTTGTTTGTTTGTTTGTTTTAAAAAAGGAAACTTTTTAAGTCAGTCCAGCACTGTTTTTCAGTGTCGGCCGATACTAAAGATACTAAACCTCTGTATCGGTATCAGAAGTGAACAAAGGTGTATCCCTACTCCTAACTCAACTTTACAGCTCAATGAATTTGGGGCCCGTGAACCAACACATGCCAGGTGACCTCGAAGGGACCAGCTGTAGCACAACTTTTTACGAGTTTCAGTCCACATGCCCGTGCTTCTCATTATCTGTGATGAACGGCCGGCTGACTTTTCTTCGCTCTCTACCTTGTGGATTTATGTCGCCGAGTAACGAGCGGTGCCTGGCCCGTACCACCGTCTATCTTTAGCCTAGGCGCAAACCAAAAGTGCATTTACAAACATTCATTTGCCATGCCCGGACGGTATGTTAACCCTATTCATTTTTGGCCGATCCATATGTTCAGTGTACACGCTCAGGCTCTAGTTGGGGGCACTAAAGGGCCTTTATGGCCACTGGCTGGGGGAAACCGCAGCCGGACGAGCGGCCCTGTACACTGCATTCTTTCAGAGGCCTCGGCACCGCTCGCAGAGCTCCACCTCTGGACTCTGCCTGCCTGTGAGAATCGGAGCGTGAAAAACTGAAAATACATTGATTTGATCCCACAGGCTTTTCCAACCGCCTCGCTCGCTTGCTAAAAAGGCTCCCTCTGTTTACATTCAGGTCATTTAGGGCGGTCAACTCCTCAGAAAACACTGTGATAGTCGCCGTCGTGAAAAGGTACATGTTTGCTCTCTTCGTTTTCTTCTTCCTTTTTTTTTATTGTCCCTTTTGGTAGCTCGTGATTAGGGGGGGGGAAATGTTGGGAAGAAAAAAAAGAAAAGATGAAAACGTAGTGTGTATGTCTGCAGCCTGTCATCTGCAGCAGCCCTCAGATGTTCTCTAAACAAGCATTTATCATGTTCTGTTTTGCTTCTAACATGTGTTTTTCGTGTTGTTTTTTTTTGTTGTTGTTTTTTTCTAAGGCCAGACAGAGAGGAAGCCTCTGTGATGCCGCTGATCAATGCTGGCTTTAATAGGGTAAGCTTAAAGGACACAGCGTATTTTATTCTGCCTGGTTTTCCACTGATGAGCATCAGATTTGCAGCTGATGATTTATTTTTATTTTTTTTTCCATGGGAGATGAAAGACATCGATGATGCTCCTTCCCCCACCCCCACCCTTTTGTTTTTTGTTTTGTTTTGAGAATGTACCCACTTGCCGATACGTGGATTAGCATCGCATATTGTCGGTTTTATTTATCCACTTTTGACTGGCCTGTGCTGCTCTGACCCTTAGAGGTATGTGGAAAATGTCAATTTGATGGCCTGCTACAACGAGCTGCTACAGCTGGAGCACGGAGAGGTGCGGGCACAGTTCAAACTGAGGTGAGTCATGCCTCCAATTACGCTACATTGTAGTTGAGCTCTATATCAGTGGTGAAGTTTGCTTATCACGTTTAAGCTTTCTACACCTCATTGCCCACACACACACACACACACACACCCCTCCTAACCCCACATCCTTGGACACACACAGACAAAAGAAAATAGTCTGCAGTTGCAAAGATACTCTTTTTATACTCTAACACGCATAATACTGCTGAATGAATCCCTTAAGATTACAGTAAGTATAATGCAAATGCTGCAAGTGCTGTGCATTGAAGTTGCCGTATTTCTGATTGGCTCAATTGAAAACATTTGGCAAAGAGAAATGGTTAAAATATCAGTGGAAACATGTAAACGGCTGCTCAGCAGCTAGAAGAACGGTGACATGCATGTAATACCAAAATAGATTTTCTTATTGAATATTGTGAAGAACAGAAATAATATTTTACTTGTATTTTCTTTTTTACAAAATTAATACTCATTTGTACACTTGTCATTTCCCATCACAAACAACTATTTGGTTAAATTGAAAAAAAAAAAAAAAACATAAATGCGCCAGAGGTATGAATAATTCTAACTTCACGTCTTAAAATATGATCTAACATTAATGTCTTGATGCTGTTTTCTTTCTCTACCAGGGCTAGTAATGCCATTTTCACAGCTCTGGAACAAAGCCAAGACGCCATCGAGATCACTTCTGAAGATCAAGTAATTCAGGTGGGGATTTATTTCATTTGTTTTCCCCTCCAACCATGTGTGTGCGTTTCATTCTCTCCCTTTGTTCTGCTCAGACCCTTTTTTTTTTAAGCTCCTGTTCATGTCTTTGGATCTCATTCAGGAGTAATAGTAGATTCTGTCATTTAAATGCTCCCAAAACACTGCAGCATGTGTTTTCAGGATGTTTTCTTCTTGATCTAATGAGCTGAAAATGTCTCTTTTTTTTGTATCTTTCTTTTCTTCAGTTAATTAAGAAACAGTAGTTAACTGTGCCTGAACTCCTCACTTTTCTTTCCCTGCCTTTGCAGTATGTGAATCCTGCCTACGAGTCTATTATGGGCTACCAACAAGGCGAGCTAGTAGGGAAGGAAATAATAGAAGTGCCTAAAAGCGAGAAGAATAAGCCTGATCTCCTTGAAACGATTAACTCCTGTATACGAAAAGGAAAGGTAACGTGTGCTCTTCACACTTCCACATCCTTCATATCAGCCCACTTTGTAATTGTAGCCGTCTCCGGCGCACGTTGCCTCGCAGTCGCATCGCTTGTGTAAGCACCCCAGACATTCGCATCCCCGCGCGCACGTGCTCCGTCGGCCTGCGCCGCTGGTCATCCAGCAGCTCCGTTTCATGTGCAGTAATCTCACTACACAGAGCGCAAAGGTCAATCCGGGACAGCCTAACAGCAGGAAGGGTCTTTTTAATCTGCGGGTGGGAGAGGGTGGACATGAAACGAGCGCGCTGGACTCCAGTTGCGCTCGCTCTCCCCATTAAAGCGAGTCGCCGTTTTCTGAGCCGCTCTCCGTCTTCACCACCTGTTGCACACAAACGGGACACTTTCAACTTTTCACTTTTCAGTTTTTTTTTTTCTTTATTTCAATCGCACGTTGCCAAGCCGATGTGTCTTACAAAGGGTCCGTCGGCCCGCTGTGTTGTGTTGTGTTCCAGGAGTGGCAAGGGATTTATTATGCCAAAAAGAAGAATGGAGACAACATTCAGCAAAATGTGAAAATCACACCTGTGATTGGGCAGGGAGGGTGAGTGAGCTGGAGAATAAATCACCTCCGTTCATCACACCGTTTTGTTTTAGCGGATGTAACGTTGTGCCTTTGTCCTCCACAGAAAAATCAGACACTATGTGTCTATCAACAGGCCTTTAAATGATAATAATAAGGTGAGATTGGCGGTTTTTGCTAAACAATGAGAAGGGTTTGTTTTGTTTGCATGTGTCAATGTGTGTTTCTCATTTGTCTGCACAGAGTGATAAATCCGCTGATCGTGTGCAGGCAGAGTCACAAACAGGTGAGATTCTTAAGTTAATATGGTTTTTTTTAATAAATATCAGACTTTTAAGACCTTTAACTTCTTCTCCTAAGCTCTCTGTGGTAGCTGTTCACCTCTTATTTACACAATGTAATTAATAAATAAATGCCACAAAAAAACAAAGTAAACATAATATATAAATACTTTTCCCCTAAATATGTAATAAATAAATAAATGTAAAATGAATCAGTAAGTTATATATTTTTGTATTTACAGAAACTTTGAAAACCGAAACATATAAGCTCACGCCACAATTTCTTCTTGAAAATATTTCCATTTTTGTACAGCAGGATTAGATGATGACATATTTATTCTTTTATTTTTGGAGATTGTAGTACCATTTTTATTGTTGTTTTCCATCAAATAATTTAGCATACACTTACTTGCGCTGGGTTTAAAACCATGTAAGAAATGACAGTCAGTGGTTATGTCAGTTTCAGCTTGCTGAGAAATAACCTTTTAATAACTTTAATCTCGCTTTTAGTGGACCTTGGAAAAAGTACTTCGATGTTGTCTATTGTTCCCTGCTGCACTGTTGGCTTCAAATGCAAATTTAAAAAAAATCCGTAGCTGTGACCGATTTCAAAACTGCGGCTCGACGTCTGTCAAGTAAACAGTAAACAGGGATGGTATCTCTCGTTGGTTTGCGTCAGCGGCTCTGCTCTGTTTGTTTCTGGAGCTTTGCATGTTGTCCCACGGCATTAAACCTCACTGCGTTTCCTCTGAGGCACCTTTTCACCTCGTGGTGTCTGATCAGAATTGGTGGATCAGAATTCAAACCTCACCTGCTAAAATCTCTACATCCTGCTGGTCATATTAATTCCTATTGTTTTAATTTTGTCCCCAGTTAGCGTATGTTTTGTAGCATTTAATTTAATTTGCACTTTTTTTCAGTGCTTACGCTTTAATTATGCCATAAACAAATCGCAAAACTGTCATTTCTGTTCCTTTTTTTTTAATGAAAAGCCAGATGTCCATAAAAGGATTGTCTGAGTGTGCAAGAAAACAAAGAAAAGTCTCATTTTCTGTAAAAGCGTTGAGTGAGACTTTCTTTACAGCAGAACTGTTTGTCAGAAATACAAAATGTAAACTACAGTTTACTCATCTGAATCAGTAAATGCTGTATAAAGTTTTCAAAATATATTTTTTCATAATTTTTAATGTACTTCACAGTAACTCCTCTTGCACCATTTACATTTATTTCATGGATGCTAGTGATTTTGTACTTACAGGTTTTCCCTAAATAAATATGCTGACTGGTAATTTTTTTTTCTTAAATTTTCTTTGCAAATTAAAAAAAAAAACAATAAACAGGACAAATAAATGTTCTCTGCACTTTTTGACAAAACATTTGTCTGAAAGGTTTGGTGTCCATATATTAAAAATATGTAGTTAACTGTTTTTCGTCATTTCTAAAGACACAAGACGGAATAACACCGAGTTCTCGTGGAGCAAAAACCTTCTAGTTTACTTCAGGTTCGCTTAGTTTGATTTAGTTATTCTGTTTGAATTTTGTCGCCCCTGCCATTTGCCAAAAAAAAAAAAAAAAATACAATTATTTGTATTATCCATATGTACACAGAAATCGTCTTCACACCAAGCTTATGAGAAGCAACACAGAAAAACAAAACCGGTTAAATCCTGCTCAGATATATAAAGACATGGTGATGTGCAAACAAAGCATATCAGCTACGTGTGCTGATGTAAATAATGCAAAGTGTGTTCCCTCCTCCAGATATACAATCCTGTAAGCACAAAGACCGGAGGAAAGGCTCTCTGGATGTCAAATCCATAACGTCTCGGGGGAGCGATGGTGAGAGTGAAGGGAGATGGATGATGGAAACACTCTGCTTCTTGTCAGCTTACGAAAACCTGCCCAGCCGTTTGTGTTTGTGCTGCGCGTTGTTTGGATACACGCTACGCGTTAATTAGGGCATGGCTGGGAAATGTGCTCCTTGTTTTGTCGTTGAAGACGTTTCCCTCTTCCATCCCAACAGCTAGCTCACAGAGAAGACACTCCTCGATGGCCCGAATTCACTCCATGACGATAGAGGCTCCCATCACCAAGGTGGGTTCATCCCAGTCCCCCTCCGTCATATGATCATCTCTTACCGTCTCATGACTGCACACTTGCATTCTAAAAGTGCTAAAAAGGCCATGAGCGCTTCCTGTACCACCGCCGAAACGAAGTGTGGAAGTCACGCACACGCACACACTCACACACTGGCTGTTTCAAGTGGAGATGGGTTGATAAAATGCCACATTTCATGCACAAGACAAGTAGGAGCACGTTGGGTTGGAATGACCCGCCGTTTTAAGCGGTTTGTGTAGTTTGGATGGTCCGACGCAGCACAAGTCCCCAGGGAGCGGGGGTCATATGACACACTGCGGTTCTTCTGCTGTATCATTTGACTGTGCAGTCGATCCCTGTGGGCGTCGTCCTCTGGAGATTAGAGCAGTGATACGACTGCTGGCTGTGTGTGTTTGTGCGTGCGTGCGTGCGTGTGTGTGTGTGTTGGGGGGGTGGGGAAATGTGCGCAAGCAAATTAGTTCAAATTTGTGTTTTTGTACATGCTTTGATGACCTTGCCATTGGTGCCCATTGTTAGAGTCGACGTTACTTTTTAGACTTCTTTGAGAGAATGCATGTCGGTTATAAAAGTATACACATCTTTACATGGTTTTTGTTGTTTTGTTTTTTTTTAAGCTTAGTTAGCGATTTATCTATTTAAGAGCTGGAAATAACCTTTTAGCTTTTTATATATATTTTTAAAAAAAAGCTTTTCTTTGTGTCTCCCTGGAAATTTTAAAAGGTTTTTTATTTTATTTATTTTTCATTTTCAATACAACTGGCATTTTTGTGTTACTGGTGCCAGTTGTAGCTCGGATTACAAAAGGAATAGAAATCTGAAATTTGAATAAATCCCAAATGAGCAACATTTGGAAGAATATTTTACAGGTTTGCTGTGGTTGTTCTGAAAAGAAAAGCCATATTCAATCAGCTTTAAAAAGAGGTTGAATAATATAATATGCAAGGAGATATGAGTAATATTAAAAAAAAAAAAAAACACTATAGACTTTTGGTAGCCTGCCATGGCCTCCTGGGATTTTTATTTCTTTATTCTCAGCCTAATTTCATGTGCTTATTTAATACAAAATGAAGTTTTGTTGTTTTGTTTTGTTTTTTCCCCACAGATATCTGTAGCTGCCATTTCTTTTAGTTTAATTCAGGCCACATATTTAGAAGTGTCAGCATTTTCCTGCTAATTAAAACCGAGACGTCCTCGTTTGCAGTCAGAATCGGCGGTTCCCCTGTCTGTGCAGGAGGCGTGACGCTTTTTCTGAAAGTTATATCGATCATCTATACGCCAATAACTGCCTGTTCCTTCCTGCCTCACAGGTTAGCAGTATCAGCTCTGAGGAGTCACAGGGATGTCCCGACATGTTTACTCAGCAACATGCAAAATAAAAACAACAGCAAAAAAACAAACATGTGGAATAAAAAAAAAAAAGCAAAGTTACCAATGAAACACTGGAATCTTTTTTTTTTTTTTTTTTTTTTTTTTGTGGGGGGCGTTGTGGTTTTTCCATGGGTGCTCAGCTGTATTTTATGACCTTTTTTCTCCTTGTGTGAAACAGCAGGAACGGGCTGTTTGCAGACAGAGTCCAAAGGCTTTAAATGACCCAACATGCTGTACAGTGGTGCTGGCTGGAGTGTGTTTTTTGGCTTTGTTTTTGCCACTTTTTTTTTTTTTTCCTGCAGTCCAGCCAGAAAATTAAAACATGCTGATTATTTCAGTCTGCTTTAGTATTTCTTGCACCGTTCCAACTAATATGGCTGTTTTGAGGGTTTTTTTTCTCTCTTTCCTCAATCAGGTTATAAACATCATAAACCAAGCACAGGAAAGCAGCCCCATGCCTGTGGCAGAGGCCTTAGACCGGGTGCTGGAAATCCTGAGGACCACCGAGCTGTACTCCCCACAGCTGGGCACCAAGGATGAAGATCCACACACCAGCGACCTCGTCGGGGGGCTGATGACGGTGAGTGGCAAACGTCGGTGTGGATTCTCAGTCATCGTCACGCTTGGTAAGCGGCAGTGCCTTTTTTTTTTTTCCTGGGGCATGAACTGAAAAGGTTGTACACAACCTGACTCCTGCTGAAACGTATGTGATCTAGTAATAATAATAATAAGATTAGGAGTGTGTGATTATTATTATTATTATTATTTCCAAAGAGGAGGAGGCAAAGAAAGATTATCAGACACTAGTGGTGAAGAACAAGAAGTAGTGCCAAGTTGGCAGTCTTGGCAACAAACCCAGAGGAAGTGTTAGATTGTCCTTTGTGCTCCTGTAGGCTGGAGAGGAAAGCCCACCCCGCCCTTTCTCTCTCCCTCTGTCTCTGCGCACATACACCCAGCAGCACTCGTTTCCCTCTCCACGACCACAGGCTCAGAAACATCCTGTTCTTTGGACCAGATGAACATGAACGGCTTTACTTTTTACGTGAGCTCCTCTGTGACGAAGCGGCGGTGCCAAGGTGCTGGTCCGTCACAAAGAAGATTTGACCGGTAGAGGCGATAAAAGCAGGGGCGGTTTTGTCCGAGCTCACGCGGTAGAATCAAATCGATCAAGTGAAGATTGGGTTAAAAAAAAAAGAGAGAAAAAAAGGGCAAACGTCTCTCTCTTTCTTGTTTTCTTTTTTTTGGGAGAAAAAGTCCTAAAATAGTACTGAGGCAGCAGCACCACGAGACAATGCATGGGTCAAAGATGAGCCAGTCTCCTCTTCCTTTTGCACTTGTGAAGTAAACATTTCCCATTGTGACACACACCCATGCACTCGCTAACACCCAGTGTGTGCTGTAACCTGTGCTGTGCGGAGCAAGTCTGACAGAAAACCAACATAAACGTTAAAGCACACCGGTCAACTTTATCCGAAACCTAAATATCTAAAGTTTTCTTTTAGTTCATATTTTCTTTAACGTTTTTTTTTTTTTTTGCACATATTTTATTCGATGGGAGACTGTTTTTCCCCCCTTTTTAAGTGCTCATGTCTGCAGGATTAACCACATTAATTTCACACGGAAGCCTTGATTTATTTTGTGGTTGTACTTTGGATTTTTCAATTAAGAATCCAATTTGGAAGACCTTTTTTTTAAAAGTTCAAACATCTGGGAATTCTAACGTTGGAGTACATTTAAAAAAAATGTCCGACCCAACGAGCAACTAGAAAGGTCACGATTGTTTCTCTTGATGTCCAAATTCTTAACAAGCCGTCTGTTACGCACAGCTGGTGTGAGTCACAGTCCTTAGAGAGTCTGATCATTACGCTTCCCTTTGCTTGGTTGATTATTTGGGTGAGGCCTCGTTTTCCCTCTGATAAGCTCCGTCTGCTGGAACAACATACAGGAATCCCCAAAGGAAGAGAAATGACCAAGTGAAATAATTTGCTGTGGATTGGTTAACATACAGTCATAAATAATCACGGCGTCATTTCTCTATTATATCTGGTACGATTACGCTTAATGTCTCGGCCGGGGCTACGCTGGCTTCTGGCGCGATCCTCCTTCCAAAGTTTGCGCTGATGATCTTCCCTCTGAGCTGAACCCCTAATCTAATGGTTACAAGAAGGCAAACTAAAGCTTCCCTTCTTGCTTCTCTTCTGAACAGGATGGTTTACGCAGAATGTCAGGAAACGAATACATCCTCGCCACAAAGCGTGAGTTTACACAAACGGTTGACCGCAACCAAAACTTTACCGGGTTGCCTTTTCCCTCTACTCTGTATGCTAAGATTTTTTATTTTTATTTTTTTGCTTTTCTCCTCTTTTTTTTTTTTTTTTTTTCATTTTGCTCGCAGAGCCCCACCATCTGCCAAGTCACCTGGCGACCCCTCTGTCATTAAACGACATCCCCCCTCGGATCGCCCAGACCATGGAAAGTGAGGACTCGTGGGACTTTGACATCTTTAGCTTGGAGGCTGCGACCATGAAACGGTGAGACCTCCCAGTCTCAAAGGATGACCACAGGTGTTTTCCTGTTGTGGAAAGAGTTTTCTCACTGACGTTTCCGTCCTAAATCCTCCTGCAGGCCGTTGACCTTCTTGGGCCTCAAGATTTTCTCCCGCTTCGGAGTGTGCGAGTTTTTAAACTGCCCTGAAGCTACGTTGCGCTCCTGGCTGCAAGTGATTGAGGCCAACTACCACTCCAGCAACTCCTACCACAACTCCACCCACGCGGCCGACGTACTGCATGCTACGGCATATTTTCTCTCCAAGGAGAGGGTGAAGGTAAAATGGGAAATGTAACATTTTAAATGCACATAATTATGAGGATATCTTTTTTTAAATATTCTTAAATAATAATACAAAATCATGTGAGTTAAAAAGTTGATGCTTTTCTTGAAACGTAGTGAAGTGTTGTGTAAAAGTTTTGAACCAGCTTTCATTTCTTGAAGTTGTTATTCAAAGTCGTCTTGAGACATTCAGGCTTTCTGAAAGTCTTGTAAAGTTTTTCTTGGACTTTGGCCGCTTACTCAACATTTCAAATGGGATATTTATGCCCTTTTTTTGCAAGTCATCTGTTTCCATTTCTGTAGTTGCATCTATGAAAAATACCAAAGATAACAGTTTTCCGTAAAAGTTGTCTTTTTCCTGCACCAACGTAGGGATTCTCAGAGAATCAGGGAGCTAAAAACATGTCATAAGAGTTAACGGAATTAATTTCTCCTATGTTGCTTCATTTTGTTTGCTGGGTCCTTCTTCTAGTCTGCATAATATTCTGTTACGCTCTCATCTGGCTACTTGGAGATTAAATGCATTAGTTTGTGGTTTAAAACAATTTTTATTGAGTAAATTGTGAAAGTATTCATATCTCAAACAGTTTTTACATTTTCCTATGCTACGACTACGATTTTCAGTGTATTTTATAGCTATGTTTGCTTTTGTAATGCGACACAAAGTAGTGAAACGTGTATGCAATTTCTCTGCAGTTTAAATTCAGCTGTACAGTAAAGATCTGAGGCTTGATAGAGAACATTAATGTTCAAACTGCATCATTAAGTGCAAAGAGCAGAGTTGGAGCATTTTACAGGACTCCGTTCTATCCATCATCTAAAAATGAAGAGTGTGGCACATCTTCAAGCCGACAAGGAAGGGAAACTGTGATAATGTCTACTCCACAAAGTAGCAAGAAGAAAGCGACTGCTTATAGAAGGTCGGAAAATTACCTTTCAGAGTCTGTAGAACGCAGCAAACATGCTGCAGAAGGCATTCTTGTCGGATGAGATCTGAATTAAAACCTTTTTGCCAACATGCCAAAGGAAATGGCTGGTGGACATGGCAGTGGCAGCATCATGGTGTGGGGATGCTTATTTTCAACAGAAACATAGAATCTGTTCCTGCTCAGGGGAAGCTGTCCTGGGCAGAAATACGGATCTCTGCATGTGGATGGTGATTAAGAACAAACAACCCCCATATCAACGTAAAATTCCCAGTGAAACACATTGACATTGTGGTAATAACGTGAATCTGGGTGGCATTCGGCTTTTGCAAGCAGCTGTATGCACTGTACATGTTGCGTCAGTGGCAACCTAGTTTATACCTAAATGCTACATAGTATTGGGGCTGCCACAGCAAGGTAATGTGGTCAGAACGGTCCATCAGTTTCATCTCAATCCTAGAGAGTCACAGTTTTGCCCAAGTGTGTCAGTGGTTCAGTAACGTGTTGACGGTCGGGACTCGGTAAGCCGATTACCCAAAGCATCTATTTCTGATCTCGGCCCAGTGATCTCTCGGGGCTTTAGCCGGTGAACTGTGAAGTTACATCACACGAGGTTAATGAGTCCCAGGATTTCCATAGGTCAGCGTTTGTGTTGAAGGTCACTTCTGCTTTACAGACCACTTGTGCACTTTAAGAACTTAAATGCTGCTGCTATTTTCGTACGTGTGCCCAAATGGACAGTTGGGCAATAGTTAAATGTTCTATGATAAAGAAAAATAAAAGCTACTGTCTTATTTAGCAGACCTGCACATAACCGCCGCATGCAGCCTAACTGTTTGAGTAAAGTGATTCTCTCTCATTGGTTTTGGTTTAAATCATCACCTTTGGTTTCAAAGATAGCAAGATGTTTTATTCTCAGTCTCTAACATCTATTTCTCAAAACCTGTTTGTCCTGACAGCAAAGTTTGGATCCCATCGATGAAGTGGCTGCTCTGATCGCCGCCACCGTGCACGATATTGACCACCCTGGCCGCACCAACAGCTTCCTGTGCAACGCAGGAAGTGAGCTGGCCATTCTGTACAACGACACAGCTGTGCTAGAGAGCCACCATGCTGCCCTGGCCTTCCAGCTCACCACCAGAGATGATAAGTCCAACATCTTCAAACACATAGAAAGGTGAGGAGATGTGTTTTAATCAGAGATTATCTCAGAAATGCATTTTTTTTAAAGTTCATACAGAAACGTACAGATGCTCAGATACTAGTGAATAAAAGCCACACAACTCTTTAAAGAAAATAAAAATCTTCAGATGGAGTTTTTTTTTTTTTTTAGAGGGATCTTATACAGACAGGACGTTTCTCCATGGTTGCATCACAAGAAAGTAGAACATCATAAAAAAGTTACTTGAATAAAGTTCAAGTTCTTATGGACTATTCACATTTTATAATGAACTGAATGTTGAATTTTAATCGACAGTCATCAAAATTAATTATTTAAAAGCATGTCACTGTGTGAGAATCTGGGATTTTTCTATATTGAACAGAATTACTGAAATAAGATAACTTTTTGATGATGATCTATTTATTATTGACGCATAGTAGAAAAAAATTATTCCGCATGGAAATCTTTTGGCATTTTTTCTTTTAGAAAGCATATTAGATTTTTTTTTTTTTTTTTTTTTAATAAGCCCTTTACACAAACTTTAAAGTGTAGTTTTATAAACTATAATTTGAGTACGTGGCTGCAACCTTATAATAACATTCTTATAACAACGTTGCATAACCGTCTTGGCAAAAAAAAAAAAAAAGTCTCATTTGGCAGCTTTTGTGCTGAGACTCTTTTGCTCTGCATTACAAAAAGGTCCATATTCAGATTGTAGTTGGTGTTATTTACTATTGTTTCATTTAAATAGAGTGGATTCATCATTATTCATAAGTCTTTGGGAGCGACTTCTGTTAGGAAGGGCAACAGGCAGTAAAGCAAGTCTGAATTTCTGCTGATGAAAGATCACAGTGTGTGTTTGTGCGCATGTTTGTGTATTAGCACTGGCGGGACAGTAATGTGATTTGAGCCCCAAAACAGAATAGCTCACATGTGCTGGTCCCCTCGGAGGGGGGCAAGGGGGGCACGGCGGAGCGACGAACAAAGCAGCCATTCATCGCCACCGTCACTGTCGTCAGAAGGAGAAAACTGTTTACACGGGTTTCCATGCTACTACTCACCACGCTGTCCCTACCTCCTTCTGTTCCTCCTCCCATCTCTCCCTCTCTCCCTCACCCCCTTGTTGTCTTCTTCTTCTTCTTCTCTTCAGGAACGAGTATCGATCGTTACGACAGGCCGTCATAGACATGGTCCTCGCAACGGAGATGACCAAACACTTTGAACACGTCAACAAGTTTGTGAACAGCATCAACAAGCCGCTGGCTGCTCTGGAGGAGAACGGGGTGAGATTTCACGTGATGGCACGACAAAACACTGTCATTTTATTACAATAACAAATAATGGCTGAATAATTGCGTTTACAGAGGTAATTTTACAAAATTTCCCATTTTGATTTCTTTCCAAATAGAAAGAAGTATAACTCTGTCTCTAGAGATTCATAAACCAGCAGCAGAGAGTCAACAGAGACTTTGGATTTTAAGTGATAATCATAGGAACATATTAAGCGGACGTACGACCTGTTGGTTCTTGTGTTAGAGAGCGGGAGAATTTAACAACCTGGTTCTATCTTTACCGTCTCTGTGCGGAATGCTCAACATGGATATTAAAATGTTTTCCGGCGTGGGCGTTACCGACGCGTGGGACATGTCCCCCCGCACTTTTTTTTTTTTTTCAACCGTTAACCGTTCCAACGGTTGCAAAGACGCGGTGAGGTGATTCTCCGAGCCGTCTTTAAACGCACCACCAGCTTAACGCCTGTTACACCTGTGGATCTGATCACTGATCAGAACCTGCTGCAGAGCAGAGCTGCTGTGTTCAGCAACTAGCCAGACCCAAAAAAAAAAACAAGAAAAAAAACAAAACTTTGCACTTTTCTTCTAAACAAACCGAGTAAAGTGATTAGCAAACTCTGCTGCACGCAGATAATGGTAGCAAAATGTTGACCAGCTAATCCAGTATGTCATATTAAGCTAGTTAACAACACAAACTGTTGTTAACTAACCTATTTTTCACCCATTGCTAGATAGTTAGTACCAGGAATAAACCCAGCTCTCTTTCATTTATGTACAGAAGTGGTGCTCGCTGTTACTTTCCACATATTTAAAAGAAATCTTTATTTTCACAATAGAATAAGAAATATCAGGAAGCAGACATTAAACCAGAGGCCAGCAGCAGGGTAAGGAGGGATTATAATGTGGTGAGAAAACGAGATCTGTTACAGGAAGAAACCAGGCAGGTATCCGAACAGGGTTTTTACAGATATTTCAGAATTGCACTCATTCGCTCTCCAAACTATTTTTGACTGACTTGTAGGTAGCACAGCGAGAAGGCCGTATCCAGTTTATATTTAGGCTTTTTAAAAATTGTTTTCAGATATTACTCGTGTTCAAAAAGGCAGCAGATGTAGGGCATTCAGTTTTTATTTATCTTGATACATTTGCACATCTGTGCTGTCACATTTACCTAATGTAGCGTCGTCACTTTCTGTGTTCAAATTAAATTACAAGGTTCCTTGCCATGTTACCCTTCACTTTCATTCCATTTTTTCTGTCCTAAGTAACAGTAGGACTTTCACTTCTTTTCACCCCCTCGCTTCTGAGATGATGGCTACTCCCCAGTTTTCAGCCCTTTTTTTTTTTTTTTTTTTTTAAAGACGGGTTTAACACCAATAAACTCTGTTTTATTGCACCGCATTTGAGTCCAGTGTACTCAAATAAACAAGACAGGCTGACGAAGCAAAACAAAAAGCATGTATTCTGGATTTATCAGAGTATACATTTCCATCTGAAAGGATCTGGAGTGCCGGGGGGTTCTGTTCATCCTAACATCCTGCGTTGGTTTTGTTTAGGGAAGCAGTGACGAGGAGGCTGTCAAAAGCGTCCTGACGTCCCCGGAGAACCGGATCCTCGTCAAGCGGATGCTGATCAAGTGTGCAGACATCTCTAATCCGTGCAGGCCCCTGGAGCTCTGCATAGAATGGGCTGGCCGCATCTCAGAGGAGTATTTTGCACAGGTAAATACATTTACTAAGGACTATAGATGCAATTTCTAGAATTAGACGCTTGTTTTATTTGGTGCAATATGTTAGTAACAGACTTTTTAGTGCTGTCGGACATGATGGTCACTTGTGCTCTTGTCTTTGCCGCAGACGGATGAGGAGAAGAGACAAGGTCTACCGGTGGTCATGCCTGTGTTTGACAGAAACACGTGTAGCATCCCAAAGTCCCAGATTTCCTTTATAGACTACTTCATCACAGACATGTTTGATGCATGGGATGGTGAGACAACACGACATCACATAAACAACAGAACCGCTGTCCAAACATGTTTTTTTTTACTTCCTTACAATTCCTTGACTGTTTACAAATGTAATTTGGAAAGCCAGACTTACGATGGACTGAAAGGCATGACTGTATAAAATCCGGCTGAGTCTGAGTTGGGCGATGCTTCAACTAAGGATGCACTGATGAGACTTTCTGGCCGACACCGGTTTCCAATTATTTTTTTTTTTTATAAAGGTTGGACCTGCTGATTACTCCACTTCCACCCCACGTGGTTTTTAATGGAGATCGTAGTTTTGAAATAAGTGGAAAATGGCATTGTTAATAAATGTCCCCAGTCTTTATTTGATGTTTACCAAACTCTAAAGCATTTGTCAAAGCATTTGCTGTAGATTGAAGGATTTATAGACCAAATATGTTATGACGGGGAAACAAATCCAGCTTTTTTTTTTTTCTTTTTTTTTACATTTGGCCTTCCCAAACACCGATCAGAGACGATTAACAATATGTGCATCTATTTCTAAGATCTGTTTACAGGTGAAGCTTGCGTACTGAATACTTTTTCTGTCCAAAAATTAGCTATGTGTTGTTTCATTTCACTTTAATGTATCAAAGCAATGTGAGATACTAGATGGTTTATGTTGTTCTGTACATATGCTTGGTGTCACAGTGAGGACACTTGCTTTTTGCCATCATATGTGAGATAATTAGATATTTCAATTATAGCAACATTGCGATTTTAATCTCATAGCTGCCACTATTTTCCAAAATTTTACTTGTCCCGGAGAGACGCATAAGAAAAGCTCTTAAACTTCCTAACAACCCTGTGGACTGATTCCATTCCAGTAATTTTTTGTGTGTGTGTAAATGCAGCATTATATGCTACACAGCCGATCTGTCTGCCAGGTTTCAATCAAATGCGTCTTGGATTGAAAAACTAACAGCCTTTCTTATGATAGTTTGATTTTTAAAATTGGATTATAAAACACACTGAGGTTTGTGTAAAAAAAAAAATAATAATAAGGATTTTGCTGCATGTCTCAGGAGACAGAAGGTAAGGGTCATGTTTGTGATTTTTCAATCACACGCACTCACGCCGCCTCCCCTCTCTCCTCTCCAGCTTTTGCGGACCTCCCCAATCTTATGCAGCACTTGGACAACAACTTCAAGTACTGGAAAGGCCTTGACGATCGAAAGCTGCACACCCTGCGACCGCCTCCGGAGTAGCCGCTCGCTCGCAGCGTTCGGACCCTGGCACCGCCCCGAAAACCCCGGGTGCAGAACCTTCTTCTCTCCTGCTGGGGCGTCTCTCTCCCCACCCACCCTGTCAGCCCAGCCCAGCCCAGCCGCACAGGGACTCCTCGCCTTCACTCTCCTGCTTCTGTAGCACGCCGAGCGCCCCACATGTCCGTCCACAGCAGAAAAACGCACAGAGGGACTTCCCGACACTGCCGAAGTGCTGCTGGCTTCTCACAGGCCCGTCGGATGGGAACTGTAACCGTCGGATACGGACATCCAGCATCCTCATGAACTTCTCGTGCCTCATAGGCATTCGCAGTGTCGCTGTTGGCACGACTGAAAGAAGGACGGAGGAGGGGAGGCTTTTGGGTGTGGGGGGGGGTTGGGTCCTCACCGGTCTCTGTGGCAAAGCATCCATCCTCTGACTACCGCGTAGGCACTCCTGCCTGCCTGTGAAGTTGCTGTTAGCATCTAAAAAAAACAACAAAACTGTCTAGTCCATTTAAGGCCATGTAATCACTTCTTCAACCTCTAGCTCCTGCGCTCGCAGCGAGGCAGAGCCGCTCCTAGGAACCATCGGAGGCCACGTCATGAAAGTACACTCCACCGCTTATTTTATTTTATTATTTTTTTTGTTTGTTTGTTTGTTTTTTGTTTTTCAGGCAATATTTCCACATGTCCTTCAGAAACACAAAGTTGACACACGGCTGTCATAACAGAAATGAGAGCGGATGCTTCCTTCATGGGTCAGGGGTGGACCTTTGTCCCAGGCCCACTGCTGAGAGACAACAACATAAAGAAGAGAAAAACTCAATATAGGTATCTAATTACAGGTTATTTAGTGTGCTAATATTTTTCTTAAATTTCCATGTTTTTCTATAATAAAATTCACAAACAAATTAGTAAATGAGTAAGAGCAGAATGAGTTTAGAATTAAAAAAAAAGCCAAAGCTATTAAAGACCAGTACTACTACTACTACAACGCTCAAAAATTTACAATTATTATTATTCATGCGACCTTATTAAACATTTTTTTTTGTTTTCTTATCAAGAGTACAGTACCAGTTTGAATAAACGAATGAACCCTTTTGTATTGCACTGTATACAACATTAGAAGTGTCTACGTCTCAGTGATTTGTCCAGGAACGGGATGTTGCGTTGGAGAATAAGCTGTTTTTCTGTTTATCATCAGGAGATCGTCTGCTTGTGTGAACGCGTGTGGGAATTTGGTTTTCAAATTTTTTATTATTTTTTTGTTTCTTGTTTGTTTTGTTTTTATTTGTTTTGTTTTTTTTTCTTCTTCTTTTTGGTCGCTGGTGTGTGAGTGCGCGGGTGTGTTCATTGTTGCAGCAATCCCATACTCTTGGTTTGATGCTGTAAAACCGCTTGACATTTGACAACAGCAGCAGAAATATGTGAAAATCGTTTTGGACTTGAACAATATTTTTTCTTTTTTTTTTTCTTTTTTTTCTTTCTTTTTTTTTTGTCCTCCCAGAAATTTTTTGTATCTGGTTTGTCCTACTGAAGAAGAAGAAGAAAAAAAAGACTGCCTTATTTTGTACAATATTTATACAGTACATCCCACTGTGCAACTGTAATGGACATCTGGAGTTTTTTCTTATAACACAGTCAGAAGGTTACCTTCAAGTAAATCTCAATATTTTTATAGACAATGAATTTTACACTGGATTTGCAGCAGATGAGATCAACCATAATAGCTATCTGAACACCTGTGAAGGAGAAAGCCACACAGAGCGTGCGTATAGAGAGCCGAACGGTAAAGCAGGATATGGATCGCAGAGTTGTCTATCACTGTCTTTAAAGCAGTCTCCTGGAGGCCAGCTTGCATTGATTTTTTTTTTTCTTGTCTTTTCTTTTGATCAAAACATCACTCTATATTTGGCCAATCGTCCAACACCCTTATGCACAGACCCGGGTAACATTGTTTTGTTTTTTTTTTTGTTTTGTTTTTTTGTTTTTGTTCAAAGTTGGATTCAGATTAGGATACTAATATCTATGTTAAAAGATCGATGCTTCTTGAGAAGATTTCCTCTTTAAACAGTATATAAATGCCATAACAGCTAAGCAACTACTGGTTAATGAGATGCATTAACCACAATTAATTTTGTTTCTCTCTTATGACAGAATTGTACACTTAATCAGGGGATTTGTTTGTTCCTTCTGATTCACGTTTGGTCTGAAGGCACGGGGGGGAAAAAATAGAATTTATTCAATGAAAAATAAAATGTCAACTATATCCTTGCAGTGTTTTTCCTGCAACAGTTTTTTTTTTTTTTTTGTCTCTGGCATCTGTTCTTTCTCACATATTGTGAAAGTTTTCATGGCCTTTAAGGGTTTTTATGTTTTGTCATGTTACAAACTTGATCTTGAATGTATCTCGTCGTGGCTTTATGTGACAGCCCAGCACAAATTGGCACGCGATTACAAAGTGGAAGGAAAAGGATGCATGGTTTTCTAATTTTTTTTTAACATAAAATTTTGAAAAAGGTTGCATTTGGGTTTAGCAACCCAGAATGAATACTTTTTAACAACCACGTTACGCTGCAGATGTAAAGAGTTTTTGGGTTGGGTCTACCCACGGTGGACATCTAGAGACTAAAATTCGTGTCCTTTCTTTTCTGCAAACTAGCTCAAACTCTAGTCACATTGCATGAAGAGCATCTGGACTTTGTCTGAGTCATTCTTGTGGCTGACTTTATGTTCGGGTCCAGCCCAAGTGTCAAGTCAGAGGTTTTCTTTCGTTAGCTCCAGGGAATGATTATGCAGCCATCACCAAGTTTTAACCTTCTTCTAAATGTTTGTCGCATGTCTTGTGGCAGCACAACTCCTTGTGGCTTTCTTTTTGTTGCTCTTCCATAGTAGAGGAATAAGTAAAGTGTGTAAAGATTATGTATCCTGTCAAAGGTAAGACACACCTTTTGGATTTATATCTATAAAAGAGAATTTTAGTTGGTTCATATTTTCAAAGTACGCACGTCAAGATTTGTGGTTGTAATGTGACATTAAATCTGAATGACTTTGCGATACCATAAATGAACTTGATATTTGCATTCAGTTCTATAAATATTTTTAGCCGTGCACACACATGGAGTGTAGTTAATATCTGCTACACAAAGGAAAATGAGTGTTACTTTAAGTTTAGCAAACTCCAACTCAAAATATTACATCTAAAGTGGTTTGCTCCTTGGCATTTTAAAGAATAAGTAAATTCTGGTGTTATCGTGTAAAGAACATAAAAACTTTTCACATGTAATTTGACATCAGCAGTAAGGATAACTGTTATCTTCCATTTAATCGTGCTACATGTGATTCAAGAATGCTGCATCTTCTGTAAAGTAGACGGCATAATTTTTGAATTAGGTTTAAAGTAATGTTCATACTTACTGCTAAAATTTTTTTTTTTGCAAAGCAACATGAATAGACCCAACAATGACATCCAGGCTGGAAAGAAAATGTTTCTTTTTAATAGGAAGAAATCTTTGGCGTGACCGGGCTCAGAGGACAGCCATCTGCCTCAACCAGTTGGAGGTGAGGAGACGTGAGGAGAGACGGCACCAACAAAGACAGACGGGACGGTGTTGTGGTTGTTGGTCAACCACAACATTGGCTGTTGGCACAAGATGGAAAAAAATACACTGTCCACTCCTAAATGACTTTTTGAGTCATATTGCAACTAGAACCAAATTACTTGATTTTTTTTTTTTTTTTGCAATAATTCAATGACAGTATTTTAATAGAGGTATGAAGGAGTCTCACCATGCTCAAAGATCCTGATCAGATCAAAGTGACTGGAGTCCTTTTCCCCCCAGATACTTACCTTTTTCATATGGAAAGAGGAAAAATAAGCATTGTGGTTTCATTCTTGATTATCATAAAATATGCTCAAAGTGAAAATGTTTCTTGCTATATTAAAGACTTCTTCCAAATACAGAAAGGCTAAACATCTATTATATGAAGTGAAGAATATAAAGGTGCATCAATACAAACTTTTTCTTCAACAAATCTTTTTGAATTTGAATATAAATGCACAGATCAGGCGTCTTCTGGGCCATAGCATTGTTTTCCCTTTGACATTTGGGAAAAATGTCAAAGGGACATTTGACATTAAATAATAAAATCAGTTTTAAAATAAAAATAAAATCAGTTTTATTTTGATTAAAACTGATTTATTTATTTTCCAACTAGACACATTAAAAGAGATTTAAAGGAGGTGGCATTTTTCAGCAGTACAGAAAAACAAAACGTTGTTTTCATTATGATATATTAAATTAAATATGTGCTTTTATGAGACTTCTTATCTTTCCAATGACCTAAGCTGTACAAATAAGTTTTGCTGTGAAAGGCGGAATAAGTTTAACCTGGTTCACTGTGTTACATTTGGCGCCCCGTACAGCTCTGTCTGTCGACTCATCGATCTTACCTCTGTGTGTACAGTGGCGCGCAGATTGTTCCAGACTGACGTTACGTAACATAAAAACAGCCCAACTTCCGTCAGATCAGACTTTGCGACAGAGTCGTCAGAGGAAACAGTCGGCGACATCGGACTGATGGCTGCGGTCGTTCAACATTATCTATATTAGAGACATTTTAAAAACATTTATATTTTCCGGGGTCGTGCTATGTCTTCGGGAATGACAGGACAAACGCCGTGAGTATTACCTTATTTTGGAGATAACTCGAGGAACGAGCTCACAAGCCGAGGCCGTGTTAGCCATATCCTGCTACGCTAACGCTAGCTGCCGCGTTAGCTGCCTAATAGCTTCTTGGCCTAGTAGTAAAAGTTGGCTCAGGGAGTATTTGTGTAATTTATTTTGACTGAAATCTTACGCTTATAACCGATGTCTTAGGATTAATTCTACTTGCTACTATATAAATTTATTGTTGGTCTATTGGAGGTTTAAACAGTTTAAACTAGAATCGTAAATCGGTGTTAGCTAACTCAACATTAGCTTCAGCGTCTGTGGAATGCTACATTGCTGGTTTGTTTTCTTTATATTTCGGAAGGTAAGGAAATTATGTATTGCTGAGAGATACACATTTGGTCAAATATTATAAACTGTCTTAATGTAAAGTAGTAGTGCTGAACTACATTAGAGATGGGAGAAAGGGATGGTGAAAACAGCAACGTGAGCTTAACTCTGCATTGTATGAAGTATCTTCTTTTTGTGTCTGTATGTTTGTTTTTTCAGCTGCCTAACAAGTCGCTGGGATCAACCAGCACAACCTAAAAAGAGTGTGGATGTGCAGCAACAGAAGAGTATTGGCAATGCCACGCTCCCCGTCGCCTTCCCTGGGGTTGTCGGCTCTCAGCCACCAGAGGCAGAAGAAACACCAACAGGGGGAGTTGAGAAAGCAGCAGCCATGGCTGCTAAAATAAATGCCATGTTGATGGCAAAGGGAAAACTTTTAACTCCTCCACCATTACTTCCAAAGGTGCATAGTTTTAAAAAAAATCTGGAAGGAAGTCTTTTTCTGTTTTTGCAATACTAATACTTTACTTTGTTTTATTAAGAAACCCCCAAGTATCCCTGTTCCAACCCCTGCAGAAGAATTGGTGGTCACAGAGGTCGACATAAATGACGTACCGCTAAACTGCAGAGAACTTCTTACTAAAGGAAAAACACAAGAGGAGGTAAGTGGAAAACTGGCATTAAACACAAAAACCAAACTTTTTATGTATATATATTTGTAACATTTAATTTCTTATTCTGCTTTTCAGATCAGGTTATTTAGTGGAGCCGTTGTCTCAACTAAAGGTCTTTACATGCCTGAGATTGAAAAAGGAGCGGGAGGGTATGTTGCACAGGGAATTTAATGTTTTATTTTCCATGACTAGTTCTTCAAACTTCTGACATTAACGATTTCTTTAAAAAAATAAAATCAAATAAAAAATTGTGATGGGATAATATTTTTGTTAAGCAGAGTGGAAGTTTTGAGAGAGTGAAACAAGAAATAACACCTGGGACATTAATAATTTGATTTATGTATCAGATATTGTAGGAAATACATGCTGTATTTGAACTTTAACTTTACTGTATTGTCATAGTTTGTCATGCAGTCTTTTTTTCCAAACAATTGAGATTTGTATGCAATACATCTCCAGAACTTTTGTAATAACATCTTACTAGATGTCAGGTGTTTAATTTTTTTTTGTTTCAGTGAAAAATGTTTATTTTGTTCACATTTAGTGCAAATTAGTGCATTTAGTTTAGTGCAAATGTTTCCCTAACATTTGTGATGTAATTTCTTTCAGACAAAGACCTTTGTATTTACATGTTCAGGGAAAAACACAAGAGCAAGTCAATAGTAAGTAGGATTATTATTATTATTTTCAATGAGCAAATTTGATATTGTTTTTTGAAAGATTCACAAGGCACCTGTCAGTTTTTGTTTTTTCCATCTCTCACATGTTTTGTTCTTTTTCCTGTGGGATATCAGAAGCTGTGATGAGAATAAAGGAGATAATTTCTGAGGATGTGATAAGAGCCTCAGCAGCGTCCGGAGGACAGCAGGTCCCTGTGATCCCACCACTCACTCTTTACCCTCAGCCTCCTCGGCCCGTCATTCCCACTCCTGTGCCACGTTTGCCCAACGCAAACTCTGTGCCGGGCCAGGGACATCGACCAGCAGCTCCTCATACAGGGGTGGGTAAACCTCATGTTTCTGTTGTGGTTCAAACAACAAGGCTTCCCTCTGGTTAAATACCCAGAGTTAACACACTCTTGCTTGTGTTTTTATGTTTTCACACTGTTATGTCGATGGAAAATATACAGATCACAAGATAAAACATCTTTTAGACCAGTGAACAAGAAAAAAATCTAAAATGATAAACAATCAAAAGCCATTATTGCACTCGGTGCAAGATGTATTTCTAGCTAATTTTTCTAGACTCAAGCAGACCTTTTAACGGAGGTAAAGAAAGTGAGGCAAATGGAGTTTGTTGCCTTCACTGAAACTCGCCTCCAAAATCAACCAGCAGAGAGAATATCCTTGGCTTGGAGTGAAAAACCTTGGATAGCTGCATTTGCTTACAAAGCCTCTTAAATGTATGGAAAAAAAATATTTAGCTAATGTAACTGGACATAATTATTGACACCGTTTATTCTTTCAATGTCCCCCAGAGTTTTGTGCACACTAAAATCTTTGTGGGCCTGGACCAGGCGTTGCCCTCGTTCAACGTGAAGGAAAAGGTCGAGGGTCCAGCCGGTTCGTACCTGAGTCACATCCAGACCGAGACGGGGGCTCGAGTCTTCCTCAGGGGGAAAGGGTCCGGTTACATCGAACAGGCATCCAAACGAGAGTCGTTTGAGCCTCTTTATGTCTACATCAGGTATGTTCACTTCCCATAAAACCTTTTAGGTGTAGCGTGAAGGATTTCCCTCTTTAAATGGAACAAAGTGTAATCGACGTCGTCTGGTTTCGGTTAAGGCAGTGAGCAGCTGCTTGCACCGAAGTCATAAAATGTCTTTTTGTTTTGCTGTCTGCGAGTCCCTTATTGAGTCTGCTGCGTTCTAGTCCAACAAAGCTCTTTTGTGTGTCGCAGCCACCCAAATGCAGCCGGATTAGAGTCTGCTAAGAAACTCACAGAGAGTCTGCTTGAAACTGTAAGTTGACCATGTCACCATGTAGACAATTGCAGAATAAATTCGGAGGTACAAGAAGGTGAAACTACTGAAGCGTATAGTTTCCACTGATACCCACCTCCAAAATCAATGTGGTAGTGTGAACCGCCTGATCTCGAGTCTTAGACCTTGTGTGCTCTGCACCTACCCACAGACTCATTACTGACAACAGATTAGTACAGTCTCTGTGAAACTTTTGTCGCTCACGAGTTATTTTTATTTTTCCATCTTTTATTCATTAGGTGAGAGCTGAACATGCCCAAATGGTGTCAGTGTACACAGCCACAGGCGCAACACAGCGTAAGTATTATTATCATTACTGCTACTGGGCAGATTCCAACAAGTTTATCCAATATCAGATACTGGTTGGCTGCATTGTTCTTGTGATTAGAGAATATTCCCTTGGCATCATTAGTGGTTGAGCAATAAGTTGAGTTGGTAAGCCATACTCCATTTACTTCAAAATTAACATTCTACAATTTCATTTCAGCATACGCAGCACATGGATTTCCAACTAATAGCAGTTACTCTAGCCAGGGGTCCTGGTATAACTACCCAGCAAATGGGTATGCTGGCGGCTATGCAGCGTATCCAGGAGCCGGTGGTTACTGGAGTAATGCAAATGGCGCCCCAAGTCAATCTAACCTGTCGACAACCCCATCTCCATCTTCTCAGGCAATGATTCAGTATCCAGTGTGTCCTAGGAAACCACATCCCTTTCTTGTCCAGGTAACTGCCACACATCGACATCTTTTATGTCTAGATTTTTCCCGGTGTTTACGTTTCGGTCACATCGGTTTTCTTCTGTACGTTTTACCAGATCCCTACATATCTACGCATTTGCATTGCAGGAAATTGGAACGCGATTATTAATTTTGTTTATTAATTCAGTTCAAAAAGCGCATCTTCTACATAATATAGATGAATTACATTCGGCGTTTATATTCCAAGCCTTTATTTCTGTTAATGTGGAAGATTACAGCCTACAGCTAGTAATAAAACGCCAACATCAATTTTCTCTGTAAATTGCAATCGGTTAAAATGGATTTTGATAGCAGGAATGTTGGCTCGCTCAAAAGTATCTCCATGTACGTCAGCCTAAATGACGGTGGGCATTTTTGTAGTTTTCTATGTTGATTGTGCAACTTGTGGCGCAATGAGCAGCAGCAGCCTTTCCTACGAATAAGTAGGCTATGATATGGTAATAACTTTACATCCTGTATCTAAAGATATACACATTAAGGGTATTTATTTGATGATATAGACATTTTCATTTTTTGGCTGTAATCAATAATCATCAAAATTGAGAGAAATTAACCCTTGACGTCCTATATATCATTTCTATCATGAATCCATTTTAATTACTCAAAACGAGATTCCAGTTTCAGATCGAAATGCACTTCATCTGAATAAAAACGAAACGTATAAAACCATGGATAAGTTGACCCGATCTGCGGCTGTGAGGGGCTGCAGGCTGTGTGTGTTACAAGGCTTTGAACACACACAGCAGTGTACATATGTTGGTTGTGCTCTGCTTAAGGATCCGGGCAGCAGTGAGACAGTGGAGCCTGGAGGATCTTTAAACACCCCCCCTGACTCAGGAAGTCCCAAAGGTCACTTCCAGGAGGGGGCTAAGGACGAACAGGTTAGCTGGAGCGCTGGTGCCTCTACGTATCGGTTAAAGCTCATTCTGGTCGTGCTCAAGTTTTGGATCAGTTTGGGTTTCATGAGGATTTCTGAAGTTTCACATCTGGAAACTCGATGCCGTTTCACTTGAAGTTGCTACATAGTCTCACACATTTTTTTTTTGTTTTGTTTTTAATTGTTTTGTACATCACACCTCTCTTGATATACTATTTAAAAAAAATCAGCCATTCCAGATAACAAACTCTGTTTGCAAACTCCATAAATACGAGTGAAGTAGAATAATTGATCATAGATCATTTTTGATTTGGAACAATATCTGTTACTATTTGCAATTATTGCTTCATAAACAAAATAGTGATTTTTATTTATTTATTTTTTTAATTATTGTTGCTTGGATCATAATTACAATAAATATTCAAAAATATTTGTGTAAAATTTAAGGGCCGTTTTTCAAATTCCTACCATTGTGTTTATCAAACACTGAGTGCGAGGGTGGCCTGTTTTCATTCATACCTCAAAGAATGAGCATAATTTTTAGGAATCAATGAAAAAAACAATGCATATAGATAAATTCAAGCTTTCACATCTTTTCATGATGAGTTGCACTTTCTAAAGTGATGCATGACTTCCTCTGTAGCCTGCCAGCTGCTCTCCAGAGGGTCCTGCTCACCTGGAGTCCACCCTTCCTTCATCCAGCGTAGGAGAGGAGAAAGTTGTAGAAAGGTTGGATTTCTACAGATTTTCTCAGGTTTCCTTCAAGTTGATTTTGGGACGATGTTGACGTTTGTATCCCTTCAGGATATTGATGCCTCCACCTCCATCGCCGTTTGTGGCTCCTCCCCCCGTTACGCGCAAGAGGCCGAGGGACGCCGCCGCGCCAGAAGCCCCGGCCAGCCTGCCCCCCGCCGCCCCCGCGTCAACGGGTATGCGCTTCTTCTCTTCCAACGTACTCAGAAAGCCTGAGAGCTCAGACGTTTACTTCTGTGGAGTTCTGTGTTGCATGTCGTAGCATCTCCCCCCATGGATCAATGGGGGAGGAGTGGAGACCTGTTTGAAGCGCACCACTGCTGGAACTCACTAACGTGCTCTTCTTGTATATGTTTTTTGTCTTTCCCTTGTTCTCTCTCTCAACATGTGTCCCCCGGACGTGCCTGTAATGGATGTGTGCTGTGCTGCCGTTTGATTTTGATATCTTCCCTCCCCCCCATGGCTCTGGATCAAACCAACTCAAAAACCACGCCTTATGTGGGGCTCCTCACTGGGTTTCCGTTTGGTTTTGTTCTCTCTCACTCCCCCTCCCCTGTTTCTCTCCGATGTCTCCCACCTTTCCCCTTTTTTTTTCTGTTTTTCTCCATTTTTTTGTAATTACAGGTGTTGAGGAAGAGGTGTCAGTGAAGAAGACTAAAGTGAGCGTTGATACTTCTGGGCTCGTGCCCTACGGCGGAGATTCCTCAGATGAAGAGGATGAGAGGACACACAGCAGTAAGACAGAAAACCTATAACGTCTGTCATCCCCCCACTGTCCCTGAAATTTTTACAGACCAAAAGTTTTAACTCTCATCATATCGACACAATGAAAGGAGAAGTCTGCCCTGAAATAACCATACCAGCATTTTTATACATTTTACCTTCTTTGGTTTATCTTTTTATCCTTCCAAAAAGAACAGGTTTTCACTTTGTTTTGGCTCTTACCAAAATTCAGATAAAACTTTCCATACATACAAATAAACCTAAACCTGACGGGTTTAAGATGGTAACATACAGTATGTGCTATATTGATTAAAGTGTGTAAATTAACAGATTTACACACTTTAAATTTGTGAATTTAAAGTGAATTTAAAGCGCTTTACTAGTGTAAACAGGTTCTTATTTCCTTTGTCCATCCATGTTTAAGTTTAGGTTTTTGTTTGTCTCCAGATGCTCTTGCACAAGTAAGGTTAAACTTGTTTAGATATATTCTTTAGTCTAAAATAGTTTAAGCTGATGTAAATACAGAAGCCAACAACCAGGTGCTTGTAGTCAAATGTCATTTGAGCTTTTGTAAAAAGTTCAACTTTTTTCACTTTAATCTGACTAAATGTTGCCCTCATCAACTTTTAACACAGAACAAATGGTATTAAATCCCAGTCATTACACACGTCTCAAAGTATGGAGGTACACAGGGCGGACTTCTCTAACATGTGAATACAGCTGTATAATAAAGAGAAACTTTCTTCTTTTTGTTTTTTTTTTTTTTTCCCTCCAACTTTTGTTAATAAAGTCCCATTTTGAGCGTCGACATCTGGCCTTGCTGCAATCGCAGATTGTTTAAATACATATAAACTTCAGTGAAACCTTTTTCTCATCTTGGAAAATGGTGTATGCCTGTTCCCATGGAATACTATAATAAAACAACTTCAGAAAGTATATTTTTATTGATGCGTTTCTGTCTGAACTTTCACACTGTAAATGATTTTTTTGTTGTAACATTTAATGTCACGATAATGAAAACTGAGGTTAATTATTAGTTCTGTTTATGACCTCATTAACACCGACTTCCTGTCAGATGAAAGTGTAGTCAGGAGCTTGTATGCCATTATGTACAGTAAGCGCTCCTGGGTTGTCCAGGCTGAAACAGGGGTGGACGTAATTGTGAAAGCGACAGTGGAAGGTATGCAGATGTTGCTCCAGATTAGCATTGAAGAAGCTCAGAGTTCCCCTGTCGTAGTCGAGAGCCACTCCGATACGCACTGGATGCACTGTGATCCTCAAGTCTGGACTCCAGCCGTTATGCAGGAACTCGTATTTATGTCTAAAAGTAAAGAGGACAATGCGATATTAGAAGGAAGAGTTCTGTTTTCTCTCACACGTGGCTGGCCGCCTGCCTCTGGGAAAGCACAAGACCGAGCCAGCAACCGATACCCGAATGGCTGCCGATGAAAGAAAATAAGAAATGTGACTTAAAGGTTTGCGTAGGCAGAATGAACAAGCTGCCCGCAATGGGGAATCACATTTGAAGCTTGATATGAATGACTCGATAAATGTGACAAACGCCCTGACTTGTATTAAATACAGTTGCTATAGAAACGCATGACAAGATATTTCATGGTAGTTCCTTTGAGCTCAGGCTTTCACAGGGCTGATGCATGTTTTTGTATTTTGCTTAGGAAAGGGAATTTTAAATGCTAAAAATACAGTCCTGGCCCAGTTTCCAGGATCAGCACGTTAATTCTGATGGTGGATGAAAACAAATCTGCTCGGGCTTTTGTACTGTTAAAATGAGAGCCAGTTTAATTTTCCTCTGCTTGTGCTGCAGTTGGAAAATTGCCATACTTCGACAATTGATCGGATTGCAAATTAAGAGCCCAGATAAAAGTAAGGAATACATTTCTGAGCAGACTATTAAATGGTTTTACACTTAAACATTCCACCAAAGCACCTGGTATGCACAGTGGTGGAAAAATTGTAATGCCCTACAAAAATCTGTGGACGAGAAATATAAATTTGACAATAAACAAAAACTGACCAAAATACTTCTAAAATCACACAAGTTAGTCGGTTCAGAAGCACATGATGAACATCATGACTCGGCATTCTTAAACGGTCTACAGAAAGTTCCTGCTACTGTTTTGGGTTTAACTTTTACGATGCGTCCGTTCAAGGAGGAAACCCAGTTCTCTTGAGAAAAACATGAGGGCTAACCTAATGTTAGAAAGGACAAAGACCAGGACTTGTGCAGTTGAGTCTAAGTGTAATTATTTGGACACCAGAACAAAGGAAATGTTTGACTTAAGCCAAACGGCAATTCAGAAAACGTGCATCAAAACTAAGAACATTTCTTGATTTAAACAAAATGCTATCGGTGACCTAATTTTCCCGTGGATGTAACGAGACGCACTGGAGTTGTGCACCGTTTACCTGGACGGGGTGCGAATGTGTCTCATACACCAGGAGCTACCGTTGGCACCAAGGTACCCGTCCCTCTCCGTGTCTTCGTATGCAACTCCGACACGAAACTCGGTCTCATCGTCCACCTCGACTTCCCAGTAGTGCCTGCCTCGCACTGGAATCAGATCCCCCAAAATGGCTACACATCTGCACATAAGCACACACACACACACACACATATATATATATATATACTTAAAATTAAAGGTCCAGCTGGATGTTTCAATGACGCTTTGTCGAACTAAGCAGCTGTTGGGACACTTTACCTTGTGAAAGTGTTGTCCTCAAAAGCCATTGCAGTTATGGGCAACTCCTCATCTCCATAGAATATAGTGAAGCCATCTTCTGACATGGAGAGACAGGGATGAGCGGTGTCCTCCAGGAGGTAGAAGAAGGTGCCTGTTCAGTCACCACACAATAACACAAGGGATTTCTTGTTAGAATATCTACAAACTTGAGGCTCCATTTCCAACCAAGGCCATTATAACTGACTGTGTTTTCTAATAGATCTATTTTAAAATGCCTTGTTTTAGCACTGCCTATCCAATAGAGTTTAATTTCATGGAGTGCTAGACTGAGATGTAACCTAACATAGCAACTTGATGGCAGATGGACAGAATTTAAAGCTAAATAACTCTGCTTGGGCTTGAGCTCCCTAAACATTTTATGGATACAATTTTTTAAACAAATTTATATTTTTTTCTGTTTGCCAAACTGATTTACACTTCTGATCAATTAAGCATATTTTTCAGGTATTATCTTCATCATAGTGGCTTCCCATTCTGCTGGTAAAAGGGTGTAGTGAATAGTTTACCCCAAGCCATTTCACCATATGGCTTAGGATAAACTATTTAAAAGTGACAAGAGGAAGAAAATGCCCATTAAAAAAAACAAACCTTTTAATTCAGAAAACCTTTCTAGATTCAACAAAACACATTATCATACAGTCAGTTTGGTTTGCCATTGCTTTACCAGGTAACTGTACAGGTTTTTGTCCAATAGATAAACTGAATAGAAGCAACTTGTGTATTGAAGCAATGTTGTCTGAATTCTTCTGTGATTCTGTGCGAGAAGTTCAGGGTTCTTGGGGGCCCCCTAGTGGTGCGTTGGTCCTGTGCAGCAGCTCGGTTCGCTTATACTCTGGGTTGATCAAACCTTCTATGCAAAATAGCAAACGGTTCAACTGTACTGCTGGCATCTATAAAATGTTAGTGAGAAAAATCTTTAAATAAAAAATAGAAACCACATAAATGAAAAAAAAAAACAAAAATGCAATGATGTTAAGTGCAACATCTTAACTTTTTTTTTTGTTAAGATGTTTGGCAGTTTAGGGTGTTAATAGCTTATATATATATATATATATATATATATATATATATATATATATATATATAGGTTGTTTTTTTAAATACGGTAAATAAATAGCTCAGAGTATTGTGTCCTCTACCAGTCAAAACCACTCCAAGATTTTCATCAGCAAGCAAGGATATTTTTTTGTTTTTACCAGTTGTGGAGATAGTTATAGCATCACTCCTGTCACTCGGACCTCCAATGTTGACCGCTCTTACAGAGATGAGGTATTGTCGCCCTGCCTGCAGCTGGATCAGACACTGACAGGTGGGCACGGCTACTATAGACCTAGACACAACACATGAAGGGAAAAAATATATATAATTTTTCTTTCTTAAATCAAGTTCAAATCAAAAGTCACTTTTCGAGTAGTTGCTTTTTACAGCCAGGTAAAATTTACTACACCTCATCCTTTGTAAAATACCAAACGAGTAAATTCAGAGTTGTAATCTGGAGCTTTAAATAGTTTGTATTTTTGCAGCAAGCTGATGAAAAATAAGAAATGACTAAGTGTGAGGACACACTTCCAGCTGAAGCAAACACTGCTGCAGGAGCTGAAATTAAGAATAGATTTTCTAGGACAGAGAACGTCTTGATTCAGCAGCTCTATAACCAAGGGACCTGGAAAAATCCCAGGCATGCACAACCCTGGCTCTATATGAAGACGATACAACAACAGGCCTCGTGTCTACCAAAGCAGATGAAGAGTCCTAATACCTCAGGGAGCAAGCAGTATGTTGCAAACCTCTGACACCTTAAGCAATTTTTTTTCTATTTTTCTTAAGAAATCATTACATAATCATTGAGTAAGACTGAGGTGGTGTATTAATAGCTCGGTTCTTACTCGGTAATGTTGCTCTCTGCGCCCACAGTTCCCGTCTCACTGAGCTCCACAATGTAGGAGTCTACAGGGTTGGTGTTTCCTGATTCCCATCGGATCAGGGCAGCCTCTGGGCAGCTGCTGCACTCCCTCTGCTTGATTGCAGGAGGCGACGGCACTACGGAGAAACGATTTGTGATTTCATTAATAGTGTTGAGCCTCTTGAGTACTTGCAACTGAAGTTATACTAAAAAAAACTAGTATCCAAATGCAACAATCTTGCTTTTACAGACTAAGAAATCCTCAAAACTATTCGACCAACTGAATATAATTCTTTATCAGAGCACAAATTAGAAAACTAGATGTGATCTCAGGCACAATTGATATCAACAATGAGAGGTTTTTATTATTTGGATTGTTTTTATGAGACTGAACACTTTGTTCATGGCAACGTCTCACTGAGTGTTAGAAATATGACAAAGTTCAAGAAATTCAGAGAAGAGATTATCATCTTGAAAAGTTTAAGGGGCGCTATTATGTATTTTCCAGACACATAGTGCCATTTGTAGCACAATCAAGTAACTATGTTACCTTCAGTTGTTATAAATATGAATTTTAATTTGAAATTTCATCTCCCTTTTTTAAGAAGCTCCTGCTCCACTAAGACTTGGTTTCAGGACAAGATGTTCTGGTAAATATTAGAATGCAAGAACAATGAATGTGTTGAACTCTCATGAGTTGGGAATTTGAAAAAGGCAGGTACAGCACACAAATCCAGAAATAATAGTGTATTGGAAGCCCTTGTGTATGAGCAGCAGGCACAGAGTCCTCAGGAAAGCTGCCAGAAGCTGGTGCCTGGCTATAAATCCCATTTGCAGCAGGCCAGAACAGCAAAAGGCTGCTCTACTAAGTGCTAAATACTCTTTTCATGAACTGGTTGAGTAATTTGGAGACTCCCGTTTCCATTGAAAGTGTCATTTTCTATCTAATTCGAAGAAAGCACTTATAATAGCACATGGTTTTACAGTTTTGTTTAATTTGCCAATAAATCTAATTTGCAGCGGCGGCAGTGAATGATTCTCGGTACACCTATAGATAGTGTTGTGAGAACTGTGGCACTAAATTACCCGTCATGTACAAGGCCTTCTCACTCGCTGGGCTGATGCCTGTTGTGTTGGTAGCCGTCACCCAGAGCTCATATTGAGCATTGTGGAGCAGGTCTGTCACAGTGCAATGGGTCTCCTTCACTTTTACCTTGCTTTCTGGAAAAAAAACAAAAAAAAAACACATCCATTTAGTTGGACTGTTGCTGAAATATATTATATATAAAAAACAACAATTCTACAACACTATATTTGTAATGGTGTCATCATCCAGTGTACCCTGCGGTGCACAGGTACTGTCTGCCGGCGTGTCCTCCAGCACCGGTCGGTAGTAAAGCTCGTAGTACTCCACCGTGTCGTCGGAGAATAAGCTCCAGCACACATGCAGGGAGGTCTGGGTGGCCGAGTTGGGCAGCTGCGGGTTGATCACTGGTGCAGACGGAGCTGTTTGTGTGACGCAAGTACACAAGTCAGTCCACTGTTGTTATCGAGACACCAACCAAAAAACACACGTGTCAAAATAGCTTCATCTAGTAAACTTTACGTTAATTTAAATGAGCAGTACCACTTTTGCCAAGAAGAAAGTTCAAGTATTAGGCCAGGGAATTCCTACAGGCTTGTTTCAAAGGAAGACTTTCAAAAAATGTTAGTAAGGGTGTACATTTCAATCGGTACGCATCATTTTTTATGCAGGAGCTACGGGCATGCTTGATGGGATGTGTATATTGTCTGGGCAATCTCTGTATCACAGAGTTTCCTATGTTGTGCATTATTCCGATATCTTTGTGATTTACTTCAATAGGTGATTCATTTATGATTCAGACCTGGCACAACATTGATGGAGTCCATCATGGTTTTCACGTCTGACAGGTCGGCCAGCGGCGTGCTGAACTCAAGACTCGTCGACAGCGAGAGGTCGATGTCCTCCTTGGCAAACTCCTCGACTCTAGTGAAGCATACAGGTCATTCTGGTAAATTACGAGATTTAAAACAAAGATGAATGTTCAAGCATCATGCCATGTGGATCACACCTTAGCATGAACATTAAAATATCGATGCTAGGTCCTCCCAAATCACTCTGCAGTCCCTGCTATTGTCACAACATGCACACACACAGAGGAGCTTCGCGATTACCTTTTAACGATGGGCATAACTGTCTGTCAACAAAAGTCAAAAGAAATCTATCAAACAGGATTTTATTTTATTTTTTTTACATTTGCATTTTGAAATATCATAACTGGTGTGTTTTATTTTGTGTATGAAAAACCAAAAAAAAAAAATCTCTAAGTAAACCAAGTTGAGCTACCTTTAGGAAAAGCCTCTCGTCCTGGCAGCGGTAAACCTCCTGGGCCGTCTCGATGAGCTCCTTCGAGGTGTCCAGCGCCTGCCCACAGGCCACCAGCTGCTTGTATAGGGACTCCAGCTTGCTCTTCTTCTCCTCCTGCAGTCCCGTCTCCCTGTCGTCGTAGCGCTGGGACAACGTCTGCAGCACGTCGTTGTAGTGCTGCTCCAAGTGCTGCTCCTGGCGGCCGAAGTTCTCCTGGACAAAACATTCAGGCGATCTGATGCAGTTTTGAGACTGAAAACATTGATCTGCATGTTCAGTTCTGCTGCTACGTGCACTGAGGATGGACCAGGGTTTCAAGAAATGTGCCATTTCAAATTCCAAGGCAGACTAGAATATTTAAATTGCTCATGGCAAACTTTTACCCAGTAAGGGTGAGTCGTGAAACAGCGCACTGCTGAAATTGGACTCTAATTTGTCAGAAACGTAAAGGGTCATTTCGCAGATATTTAGTCAGTTGCAATAACTTAAATAACACCTACTTCAAAATCTATAACACTGAGATTACAGATTCTGTGGTACATTGGTTAGTTTGTAAAAAAAAAAAAAAAAAAAAAAGCAAATCAAACAGAAATAATGTATTTAAATTGTGAGTCAAATTAAATGTCTAGAAATTAAATTTAGATGGTACCAAGTCATTTCCCTTACCAAGACATTTTAACTTGCAACTTACCAAGGAAAGTCAAACCCAATAATAACAAAAGGGTCATGTGTATGTTTCAACAGCACGTTATTTCAAACCTGTGTGGATTGAAATAACATATGAAGCTCTCACTCCCCTAATTTGTTTTTGTTTTAAATCATTTGCGATGTCTGTTGCATGAAACTTTCACGCAGAAATATAGGTTTACCTCCACAGTGAGAAAGATTTCCTCCAAATGACCAGCAAAGTTCTCCATCTCAGCAACCTTCCCCTGCAGCTGGTTCCTGATGGAGGCGATCTCACCCTGAAAGCAGGTGAGACTCAGGGTCCAACACTTTCCTAAATTAATTTTTTAAAAATTGCATAGTAGTTTTTCATTGACATGCAACTGAGAATAAAATGACAGACTATTGTGTTTTCCACAAATTTAGACATCAATTAGTTTTGATCAACATTATTCCTACTTTTTTTTT
>NW_015113104.1:343721-368676 GCF_001443285.1 Poecilia latipinna | reverse complement strand
TGTAAATTTTCTGTGAAAAGCGGGGTAAAAAGCAAATTAAACCCCCCCCCCCAAAAAAAAAAAAAATAAATAAGAATGAGTTAAAGAATGACATGCTGTTGTGCTGTTAGTGCCCCTCACCTCACATTCTCCCTTCTCAAACACATCATCACGTCCATCTTCTGCCCCAGTAGGGGACGGACAGCTGTCTTCACAGGGTTCGAACCGCAGCGACTCATTGGTGTTGACTGAAAACCTCTGGAAGGTCCTTCCTCCAGGCTCTGGAACAACATTGTATGCCTCCATGGTGCTCGACTCTCTGCTGAAGTCCTGCTGCTCGCTCTCTTCTGAGATCACAGCCAGCCTGCCCCCTCTGATGTCATTCAGGTCCATTGAGAGCACTGACTGTGCACAGTGGAGAGGGGTCTGCAACATGCACAGGTTGAAGAATAGATTCATTCAGATCATCCTTTTCTAAATTATATAAGCGTGTAGGTCTATAAAAATGTGTAAATATAAATAAATAAAAATTTTAAAATCTGCAATTGTGTTTTAGTGACTTGCTTCTATAAATAAGTTAAACTGGGGGTTATATTGAGCAATTAATAAAAGAATTACCTCAATAATTCACTAAAATAATCTTCTCTGAATAACTGACCCGGGCTTGTTTTTGTGTCCGACAAGCAAACTTTGTGAGGGGGTCCAATCCCGAAAGCTGAGGCTGTGACAAAAATAGATGCAACTCACACTGCTCATATGTCACAACTATTTCAAATATCTACGCCAGATTTGTTTCTTTTAAAGAGAATATGCGATCTATATTACGCGAACAGAAAAGTTTTCTTGATATTGTAAAATATAACAGGATTATTTTCGGTATCAACAGGATGATCTGAGTCGGTAATTTAAGATGGAAATCCCCCAACAGCTGATTTAAAGGTCAAAGTTGAATACAAAACATGGAGTGTTGTGGTGCGTTCGTTTAACCTCGTAACTTTTCAACATGAACCTAATGACCACATTTTGATTTGATTTTGACCTAATTTATGATTTAGTTCCTGTTAATTCCATCTTGAGTTAGTAATATCCTGTCATATTATTGACATTTGTCTTAGAACAGTTTATTTAAGTTTCCTGTCATTTAAGCTAGAATTTTTATTGCACCTAACTCCTAATTAATGACACAATATCTGTAATTTTGCTGGTTTTTATGGAACCCGTCTGGTCACATGGATAAATACAAAATAATGGCCACGACTAAATAATCTCATTGGCACGACTTTTGTCATTTATGGGCAGAACGATTAAATTATTACTTTTTTCTCCTATGTCATCAGACGGACTCTGTGGCTTTCTGTACTCTTAGTGAACAATTTTTTATTAAAAATTATGACAATGTGTTAGTTTTAATTGGCTTTAATTGTTTTTCAGCTCAGATGAAATAGGCTTTTAGAATTTCCGAGTATTTGTGATGCACTTGAAGGCAGCAACGTCATACAAATGGCGGACGTTGTAAACACAGCCAACAGTTCCTCCGGGGCCAAAGTGAAAGCTGTGTTTTTAACATGGACAGTGTAGAGTTTGATCGGTTGGACAGCTTGGAGGGGTGGGTGGCAGTTAAAAGTAACATATTTGAAGAGAATGAACCCTTTAAGTTGGGTTTTATCGTCCAGTGGAACGTTATCGAGTCGAAGTTCGCAGTAACCTGCCACAACCGGACGTTACAGCGGCAGAAACGTAAGGCTGAGGTCCCCGCGGGTGGCGACCCTCAGATGAGCTGGGCAGGACTGTTCTCCGTGAACGACCTGAAACACGTCCACCTACAGTTCACATGCGTGGCGGACGTCCTGGGCGGCTGCTTCCCGGATTTATCCGACTTTGGGGAAAGTAACATTTGGGACTTGCTGCTGTCGAATCGGAAGTCCGGTCCGGAGGATGACGACCAGAGGGACTTTGACACGCCGTGCAGGAAGCTGGAAAAATACTTCAGCACAGCCATTGACCTGTGCGGGAGAAAGATCGTCCTGGAAACTCTGTTCACCCAGGATGAGAGGGATGTGGATGAGTACTTTGAAAATCTACAGGAGTTCAAAAAGAAGACCATGCAGGAGGAGATGTCAAGGGCCAAGGGTCACCTGAAGGAGGTGAGGGGCCACACGGCTGCTGGTGGTCCTGGAGTTCAGTCTGATTCACAAAAGTCCATCTTATGCCCCATAAGGTCTTCATTAAGGGCTGATTTAATCCATTCACTTAGTTTGTTTCTACATGGAAGAAATGCACAACAACAACCAATACTGAAGCATTTGATAACAGTCACATTTTCTTTAAATAAGAATTAACAAGCACCTTTTCACTGGAAGTTTGCTCTTCTTTTCAGTGAACATTTCCTGTGATTTGTACTATTTCAGATGTTGCTGTTCATCTTTCTGTTTTCATGTGTTAACTTTTAGTATTTTCTCAACTACTCTGACGTTATATCTTCAGATTATTGTTTGTCTTTTAAGGATCGGATGTGTTTCCTTCAAGATCCTGCAGGCTAATAATAACTTTCCACATTTTCTCTTGCAACATTTAGGGCCCAAAATTGAATTCATTTGGAAAGTTTATTCCCTCAATTTTAGCTCACAAATTGTCTAAAAATAAATATCTTTCAGTGTGGCTTTTGTCATGAATTTTACAGCAGATGTTGGCAACAATACAAATAATCCACGTCTACAAAGAAATCAAAACATGCATGTAATAAAGATGAATGACGCAACAAATAAACGCTATATATATATAATAATAATAAAAGAAGCTGGAAAAAGGCAGAAAGAGCTAATATGTTATCCACAAATAAATGCCATTATGTTCAATATACATTTAATCAGGTACAACAATCACATTTCCATCCCTGTATTATCTCCAAAAGCATATTTTTGAACACACGGTTATTCTTTCCATACATACGTCACCATTATGATGTCCAACCCTAAAAAACATATTTGTTAATTCATTGAATATAGATTTGCCACACTTGGGGTTTAATAGTGTAACAATTAATAAAATGCATTGTTATATCTGGTAGTTGTTTTTCCCAGTAACATTAATGCAAATTAACTCAAACTACAACTCATTTGGCCTTTGTTTATAATCATAACATTTTAAGAAATAATATATAATTTTTTATTTTTTATTTGATGAATTATCTTCCTGACTCAAATACCTACCCTGGAGCAAGTGTTTGAGTCCCACATCACTGGATTATTGCAGACTTTTACCTCACTAAGCTGTGTGTATTCCTGAAGTGGAAACAGTTGCCTGTAAGAAGAGCGCCACACAGTGGCAGTGGAAATATCTAAAATCAGGTCTAGCATGACGCAGCTGTGACTTTGCTGCCAGAATTTCAAAAAGGAAGTCCTCGATGCCAAAGTGAAAACATACTTTTTCAATCTCATGTCAATAACTAAAAATCTATAAACTACAGTAATTGATTTCATGAATAAAAGCCCCCTTTTTTTAAGTGGATGAACAAATTCAATAGAGATCCTGCAAAGTGGTGCATTTTAAATGTGTTATGTTTATTATTTTTAACGAAACCCCCCCCCCCCATTAAAAACTGAATTATTGATTTATAACACGTTTTTCTTATAATCCCTGTTGAAATGTCAGCATCTCAGAAATTGCCTGTCTGTGATTTTCAATGGGTCATCCCTTATTAAACCTGTGAAGTCGTTAATATTTGTTCATATGTAAATTTCACTGGATTTATATTATTGATTTATTATCTCTATTTAGCCACATTGATATGGCTTTGCAAGGCTATAACTCTGGACCACCCACATCCTGTTTAAAAAGACTTGCACCAGCTGTGTGTTTGGCATCGATCAGAGCGCACCAAACAACTTCCAGTAAAGATTTTTCTATCCCATCTGAGCTGTGAAAAGTCATACAAGGCAAACAACAGACGGCTCTGAGAATAAACTGAGGTGATGGTGTTTTTATGTTCACTTATTTTATTGTTTTTTGTTTGTTTTTTTTTGTTTTGTTTTGTTTTTACAGCTGCTGCAGACTCACAGCACCACTAATGGGATGGTGGCACTGCTGAGCATCTATGAGAAGGAAGATGAAGCCTATCAGGACCTGGTTACTGTCGCCACCAGCTTCTTCCAGTACCTGTTGCAGCCCTTTAGAGACATGAGAGAACTGGCCTGCCTTTACAAGATGGAGATTCTAGTGAGTCCGGTTGAAGCTTGAACAAAACACGAGTCATTTTCTTGTTCCGCTAAAGACTCTTTATTTATCTCAAATCTAAGTTGAATCCCAGAGTTTGTCAGATCTATGAGGTGGTGCTCTGATCATAAACGGTCCACTTGTTTTTTTTTGTTTTTTTTTCTTTTCTTTTCTTTTGTTTTTCTGCAGAAATCCTTGGAGTTTGAGGAGCTGGGTCCCAAGAGGATTGCAGCTCTGGAGAAGGAGGCGGAGGAGTGGAGAATGAAAGCAGAGGATGCAGTCGCCTCCATTCAGGACATCACTGTCAACTACTTTGCACAGACTTCAAAGGCCCTGGCTGGTATGAGTTGTTTGCTTTTCTTTTCTTTTTATATGGATCATATTATAAATTCTGTGGTGGATTTGGTAAAAAAAATAAAATAAAATCACACGAAAGCATCTTTTTTTTAATTAGATAAGAAAACATTCAGTTTATATGATATTAAATGACTGCAATTCAGATGTAAATTAATCAATTTTCCATGCTCTGTCTTTTGAAGAATTTCAAATTATTCAAAGAATTTAACAAAATGCTAACATTAAACGCCAAAGGTGTGAATTCATTGGTTGTCAAGGTAAACAAAAAAAAAAAAAACTTTTAAGTTTCTTTGTAATCAATTCAGGTTCATAGTGAAAAGAAACAAAAAAAAAACTGATTTAACTTTGAACTGTTGCATGGGTTTGAGAAAGTTGACTTCAAAAGCTTATTGTCCAGCTTTCACGGTACATCCAGAATATAGATCAGTTTGTGGAGCAGCTTGAAATTCAGGTGGGAGAAACTGCCACTGTTTTTTCCAGGTAGTTCAATAAAACTTTTAAAGCAAGTGAGATATCCTAAAGCAATGATGTCATAGCTGGATGTCATCAACATCATTTTCAAAGAGCTATCAGGGAAAAAACAAACAAACAAGCTTAGTTGATAATTCTCATGTAATCATATAAGGTCTGTTAAGTTTTTGCGAGATGCAGCAGTTTGACAGATTTTCATGTCTATGTCAAGGCATGGTAAAGCAGATGGAGGAGGATAAGAAGCGTTTTGGACCCGCTGCCTGGGCGTCTGCAGCTCCTAGACTGGAGAAGCTGCGCTTCCTTTTAGCTAAGGAAACCTTGCAGCACATGCGAGCGGCAGAGATGTGCCTCAGCCGCAAGAAGGACACCATCAAAGAGCGGGTACGTCTGACGGGGGTTTCGGCTGCTTCTTCGGGGCTTCTGTAATTGGTGAAAACATTCTGTCTGCGCTTAATAGGTTTTTTTTTTTTTCTTTTTTTTTTGTACCAAGGCAAAACAGCTTTAGTAGTGACTGTAGTTCTGCAGCGATTTAAATGGACTGCTGGCTTTTTTGTTGTTGTTGTTGTTTGGTATTCTTGTCTGAATCTCTGGCTGCAGAGCTTCTTTTGATCTATTTATAAAGCTCTCTCTAAAAACTCAAAAGAATCCCTCCACTCCCCCCACCCCCCCAAAAACAAAAAAAAAACCTGCCTCCATGCATAAATAAGTCAGTGTGTCTGTGTGTATACATATTCACAGCGTACCGCCTGTGTGTGCTCTGTGACTGCCTGGTGTAGAGCAATTTTAATATCAGGATCACAGTATGGAGTGGGAAACTGCAGCAGATTATTTGCAGCCATAAGCTGTCACGCTGTGCATATTGAGCTGGTCTTTTCTCCTTTTCTGTGGGGGCAGCAGGAGAACACTTTCAGCATCTTCACCTGCATTATTCATCTGATTAAGCTTGTTAAAAAGTCAGGCCCGAGGATGCTGGAAGTGGCCACCACTGTGAAATCAACGTGAGTCTTTTGCATAGACGGCTGTGTGCGAGTGTTTCTAATGAGATCAGCGAGCTGCACCTACGCAGGATTTTGTGCTGGTGGCACCGTAACACGGTGACTCTGATGAATGCACCGGTGTGCCTGCAGATTTCACAGTGTGACACATTGGACTGTTTTTTTTTTTTTTTAATTTTATATATATTTTTATTTTTTTTTACAGTGAGCACTTCTGTGCGTGCGCACGACGCCCTTGGAAAACATCAAGACCTCTTTATGCAATTTGTATGTTTTGGTTTTTGATGCTCGCTGCAAATATAACCTACATTTAGATCAATTAAACTGAAGAAGTCCCTCCACCTTTGCAACTTCCCCCTTTGCCAAATTTAGCAACAAGGTGAGAGACGTTGATCCAAACATCGACTGTGGATCTGGCTGAGTTTGTACGCAGAACAGAAAATTATGGAATAAATGTATTTTCCAGGTTAGGACTGGGTGATAAATCGATTTTTATCTGTTATGAAAAAATCTGCAGGTTTTATTTTTAAGCCATATTACCCAGTCCTATTTCAGGTATAGGAAAAGAGGATGAAAAAAATGTTTTTTCTACATTTTATCTCATCAGAAGTAGTAGTAGTAGTATGTTCGTTCATTCAAACATTTAGCATATGTTCAGGGGAAACCTGAATTGTCAAAATTCCCAACTTATACAGTGTGGAAAGTGAAACCGGATATTTGTTTGAACCACATTGAACATCTCCTGATTTCCACCAATGGTCCTTATTCTACCAGGAGGACTTTTAAAGATAATCACCAGAAAAGATTGGGAGAAAATCTCCGAACCTGAGTGTGCAAAGACTGCAGTAACAAAACACTTGAATGTGAATTTTCCTCCATTTGTGCTTTAGTTAAACTCTGTGACTGCAAATGTTGAAGTAATTCTTTCAGTTTGGGATCGCTCAGTCTGAACTGAAAAAAGGGAGAAAAATAATTTTACTTTGCAAATGTTCTGGGCGTCACGCAGCGTTCTTTATGACAGAGAGCATTTAGGCACATGGGCTTGAATATAAAGTGTCAGCTCATAATTAAGAATGTCAAGCGTTTTTTTTTTGTTACTGTCATAACGCTGCAGGCAGCCGCTGATTCCAGCTCCCCTCATTAAGAGTCGCAGAGAAGAAAACTGTCTGAAGACGTTTCTACATCACATATTTTTACATCAGTTGAAAAGATGTAAACATGCAGTTGTGTCAGAGTGTTTTTAGCACGCATGTACAAACGGGGTGTGAATTTAAAAAGCCAAATATTCCACACTTTTTAAAGGCTGACTTGACAAGGGTGTTTTTTTTTTTTTTCTACAGCTGGAGAACTTGTCAGGGAGAGTCCAGAACCAGAGAGCTGAGCAGGGGTCGGCGTTTGAGGCCGGTCAGAAACGCGACACAGTGGACCAGCTTGAACTGCAGTTCTATGAAACCCAGCTGGAACTTTATGACGCCAAGTTTGAGATCCTGAAGAACGAGGAGCAGCTGCTGGTGGCTCAGATAGACACCCTGCGTCGACAAATTAAAGGTGTGTGCTGAAACTAGTGGAAAGGTTTCATAGAAAAGAAATGCATCAATCTGTATTTAAATGCAACAGATGGAATAGATTTTTAGAATAAAAATGATCATAGGCATAAAAACAAGCTAAAATAATTGTAGATTTTGTTTTTCTCCTAAGTAATAGCAAGCATGAAGTAAAAACAGCATTTCATATTTAATCATATCATCTTTGTGTGATATTAAAATTATTAGCATAAAAGCTGCATAATGAAGGCTTGACGGACAGGGTGAGGTCAGCAGGACCGTGTCTCTCATGTGACACGACCAATTAGTACTTCAAACTATTTTCTTCCTGTAGAATTAGGAAATATTTAACATTGCATTTGGGTAAAGTACACAATCTAAGTTACTGGGAGTGAAACTGAGCCTGGAAAAATGTGTATGCAAACAAAATAAAAGCATCGCCGACAAAAAGCTGTACTTTAGAGAATGTATAATTCATTAGTAATCTAGTCCTGATTTGATGAGTTGACGTTTCACAGATTTTAATGTGGAGCTGGTCAGAGTTGGTCCTGAGTTATTGCTAAAACAGCAGTAAAATAACACTCTGTCAAATCTGATGCCAACTTTAGGCAATAAAACAGAAGTAGTTATTTTAAGCATTAGCATCTCCAGACCTTTTTATAGGAAGAGTTACAGGGAGAGAGCTAGACATGTTTTTAAAAAACTGAATTTAAATGATGTCATACATATTTACATGTAAATTTGACACACTTTGATTTGAGGTCACTCTGGGGAAATGGTCCCCTCCGTTCATGTAAATATTTCTCTAATTGCTCCTTTAGGGACATGGGGTGTTACCTCCAAGGTGCGTGTGCAGTATTAACATGCTGTGCGTGTGTCTGTGTGTGTCCACCTGTACTTTTAACCTTTTATGCTCTCCAGAGTTTCCAAACTAAAACATAGCAGTGTGACCTTCACTATTTGCTGAAAAGAAGGGCCAAACGAAAATGAATTTTGCAAACTAATTATGTGACTTTATGGAGGATTTAATGTGAACACTCACAGGTGAAGGCGAATCAGCAGTTTATGTTGATGATGTCATATTTTGAATATTATAACAAGTAAATCCATAGCGTACATAATGATGTTGTATGAATGTGCTTTTGTTTCAGAGTTGAAGGAGGAGGTGGTGTACTATGATGTGTGTGAGGATCCAGAGGAGCTGCACAGCATGGTCCACACAGCGCTGCAACAGGCTGAACCGCCACTAATGCGTCAGCTCAAACGACGCCTGCAGACCCTGGAGACCAAGAGGGGCAACATCTGTGCTCGGAGGGCTTACCTGAGGAACAAAAAGGTGCAAAACGCGCTGCGACCACTTTATTCATTTTGACCCGTCTGCACCTTTAAAAAAAGAAGACTCTTGGTAGCAGTTCATTTGTCTTCAGGGTACAAATACACATATTTAAAGCTCATAACTATGTAATTTTTATTTTGAGGATGGAGTGCAGATTTTAGATTTGAACTCTGGAACATATTAAATAACTTTAATGTTAAATAATACGTTTTCTTCAATAGCTTCCACATTGCGTGCCACATTGACTAGAAATCAGTAATTGTTATACTAAACTCTATATATGAGGCACATATATTTTTATTCCATTTTAACTACATTTTTATTTTTGTTACCTTTTTTTGTTTAAATTTAGTATTTCTCTTCAATAGCTTCTAGGTCATGTGACCTATTGAGTCAAAATCAGTGAGAAATTGTTGTAGATCTACAACTCTAGATCTATAACTCTAGACTGTTCCTCTTTAGGTCCAAAAATAATAACTTCAGTTTTGTTTCTGTTCAGCTGCAGAAAGTTGTGGCACATTTATCTGTTTTAAGCATCTATTCAGTGACTGGAGGGGATCAGCTGGTAGAACGATTGTTCTACCAGTCTGTACAGATGAGGTACACTCATTTTTATTTGATTTGACCCTTTTTATTCCCTGTCGATACACAGCTCTACATTACCATGTCACCAGGTGACTCTGAACAGTAACACTTTATTTGAAGGGGTGTGCATAAGACTGACATGACACTGTCATAAACATGACATAACATCTGTCATGAACATAAAGAAGTCTGACAGTTGTCATGTCATGAAGTGTCATTCGGTTAATAATGACACTTTTAATGCAAAGTTGCTCTAAAAGTTGCATTGACAGGCCATTAAAAATGCCAACTTTGCATTAAATGATCATAATTTGCAAAATCATGCAAAGTTGGCACTTTTAATGGACTTTTAATGCAACTTTTAGAGGAACTTTACGTTGAAAGTGTCATTATTTACCGAATGACACTTCATGACAACTGTCATAAACATTCATAAAGACTGGTGAATTTGACAGTCATGTCAGTCTTATGCACACCCCTTCAAATATAGTGTTACCCTAAGAACTCTGAATTTACGTTTTACAAAGGAATTTTATAAAGCATTACCTGGCTGTTAATGCTTTGAATACAACGTGCAGCTGCTGCCGAGTTTCATAGATGCACATAAAGAAAAAAGGGGCAGGAAATATTGGTGGGGACTGTCCCCTTCATCCCAGAGTTGGTGTGGACAACTTCAGGAAGTTACACTTATGAGCTATGGACTATAAACTTTTACACATTTTACACAAATTTCTTCAAATATTGTTGAATTCTTGTGAAATGGATGAACTCAAACGTGAAGAAAAGTGATCAAAGTTTTTTCCTTTGTTTTCTGTTACAAATAGAAAAGTAGGGTTTGCATTTTTTTTTTCAACCTACTTTAATCAACACACTTTAGAAAAGAGATTAAGGGGAGTGCTAGGACTTATTCTTTTCACTTAAAGCCCTGTTTACCACTCATAAACAACACACAGCTATGTTGCCTTCAGAATTACCAACGGAGGTGTGGATATCTGCAACTCCTCCAGAGTTACCCTGTTTATATGCCCCTACTTCAAATTGCTGGCTTAGCTCTTTAGCATGCTAATTAGCTAGCTCTGCTGTGGCCTGCTAATGAACGATCTAAATATGCAGAACACCTATTTCAGACACTACCAATCAAGGTGGACAGCTATGTCTTCGTAGGTTTTTAGTCGTGTTATTATTTTTCATTTTTAGATAATCGACAGAACAGTCGTCTGTGTGATTTTCAGTGGTTAGCCTTCGGACAGGCTAACCCTGCTTTAAAATCAACATGGTCTCTGATCTAAGATATGTGTTCATGATGCATTTTCTTTCTCTAATGATTCCCAACAAACCGCTGAGACCTTATAATAATGAAGCATCTGTACTAATCAAATTGGCGTCTCCTAATTATAATTTCTTAAGCGAGAACAATGAGCATAAGAGCATAAGAGTCCTTAGGCTTAGGACTTCCTAATATTTCATAATTCACCAAACTGTAAAATGATTTTCTTGAGCATATTTGACTCTCTTGAATGTTTGGGAATCAATGTCAAAGGTCAGACACTAATGTTATACAAAACCCCAAATATGTGGAAAATGTTTTCAATGAATTTAGCCAGCTCTTATCGGTCAAGTTGAGTACATCTGAAATCTGTGGAGTCAGGAAAAAGGAAAACAAAATCGTGGCCACGACTTATCATGGTTAAGTATTTCCCACGAAATAAATGAGTAATTACCATTCTCGTTATTCTCGTTCCCATTATTAAGTCGCGGCCACATTTTTTCTCTCCCATGTCACCAGACCCACTTCATAGAGATCAAATAGAAAAAGACAACAAATTATTTTCCTTTTTTGTTGTTTTTTTTCTTGTTGTTTTTTAGCTTTCTTTTTACATAAAGGGAGGATATAATAACGCAACACTGACACAAAACTTGCAACATATAAAACAAAGACAAACACATCAACAGGTCTTTATATTACATTAAAGTTTGAATACATAGAATGACATAAAACATATTGTCTATGTATGATGATATAAAACTTTTATACTGTCATTCTATGTATGTATTATACTGTCATACATAGAATGACAATATAAAACTTTTATATCTTCATACATAGAATGACGATATAAAACTTTCCTCCCTTATTTTGCTTGTTTTTTTTGTTTTTTTTGCAACATACCTGCAACAATTAAAAGAAAGGCAAACACATCAACAGCTATTTACATTACAGTAAAGTTTGAATACGTAGAATGATGGTATATAACTTTCAACTTAAAACAGAAACAAACACAGGAAGAAACTATTTACATTATTGGAAAGAGGCGGAATAGATCCAACTTTTCCATTTTTGTTTAGTTGTTGTTTTTTTTATTTGATAGTTTCTTAGCGTTTGTTTTAACAAAAAGGAGGACATAATAAAAATGCAACATTGACATTGATCTTGCAACATTTAAAACAAAGACAAACGCAATCAACAGCAATTTACATGACGTTATGAGTTTGAATACGTACAATGATGATGTAAAATGTTCAACATTTAAAACAGAAATGTTGTTTCTTTACAGTGAAGGAGGCTCTTCACTGTAAAGAGCCTCTTTACCCTTTACAGTAAAGAGGCTGAATACCAACTCCTTTCCTTTTATGTCGTCGTTTTGTTTTTAAGCATTTTTTAAATTAAAGAGTTCAATAAAAATATAACATTGACATAGAACAGGGGGGTCCAAAGTCGGTCCTCGATGGCCGGCATCCTGCATGTTTTAGTTCTCTCCCTGCATCAAATGATGGATCATTGGAAGGCCTAAGGAGAACATTGACTTGCTGTGGAGATTGTTACTACCACTAGGGAGAGAACTAAAACATGCAGGATGCCGGCCCCCGAGGACCGACTTTGGACACCCCTGACATAGAACATGCAAAATTTAAAACAAAATCGCACTGTATGGCCTGTTTCAGGCCACTTCATTATTTGAAGGGAGTAAATATGTCGATGTCAAAGGACTCATTCACACACCGCTGATGGCAAGCTACTGGATTGTAGCCACAGTCTGACAGAAGTGAGGCTGCAAATTTTTTGTGCCATCGGCACGCCTGACCAACACCAGCAGGCAAGGTGGGTGAAGTGGGAAAACAAACGGCAAAGGGTGGACAGACCGGGAATTGACCGCCGTCGCAGTGGTTCCCAACCGTAGTCCTTAAGTACCCATTCCCTACATGTTTAAGGTGTCTCCTTCCTACCAAACTCCTGACTCAAATGAAATACTAGTTAGATTTAATACTTGTAATCAGTGGTCCCCAAAGTCGGTCCTCGAGGGCTCATTAGAAGCCTAAGAAGAATATTGACATGCTGAAAAGGTTGTTACTACCACCAGGGAGAGAACTAAAGCATGCAGGGTGCCGGCCCTCGAGGACCAACTTTGGGGACCACTGCTTAACACCAACAAAGAGCTATTCGCATGACTTTAAGGTTGAAATTTGATGAAATGGTGTTTTCTTCTGCCAGGTTCTGCATTCTGCTTCCTTCTGCCTCTAAAATCTCTATTGTCTCCATTTCATAATTCTCTGCCTCGATTCTATGGGTTTCTTTCCTTGTCCAGCATGAAGGTGAGTTCCTGGATGTCTTTGTGCAGATATCTCCATTTCTGCCTCGATTCTAAGGGCCTTTTCCTTATCCAACATAAGGGTGAGATCCTGGATTTCTTTTAGCAGAGATCTGCGTTTTTTGTCCTCTGCCTGAAGCTTGTTGGTAAGGAGTTTTGTCTGAGCCGAGAGCGTCTCTGTCATATTGCAGGCTTTCTCTAAACCCTGGTGAAGCTGATCACTTACCTTTTCCAACTCCAACTTACCTCTTTCTGCCTCTTCTCTTAGAGCCCTTTCTTTCTGCAGCTCTTTGTCTGTTTCTTGCCGAAGAGACTCTATCATCTTCGAGAGAGAAGCGATTTCGGTCTCTCCTTGGACCCTTAGACTTTTCTCTTTTTCGACCATTTTCTCGAGCTGTTGGAGCTCCATTTGGATTTTGCCAACCAAAACAGTCTCAGATCGACCCTCCTTGGACATTTTCTCCATGTCCTCAAGCTTTTTAATTAGTTGTTCTGCGATCTCCACAGCTTCCTCTTTGTCTGCCTCAATTTGGGCTCTACGTTCTTGTTCTGTTTTCACTTCTTGCTCCATCATGTCAAAGAAAGCCTCAGAAATTTTGAATTGATCCAGATTTTCTTTTTCTGCCTCAATCCTCAGCTTTCTTTCTCTCTGGAGCATTTCTTGAAGCTGTTGGACATCAAGATGAGGAATGTCCTCATCTTGAACTTTGATTGAATGTTCAGTGGAGATGTTCTTCATTCCTTCACAGTCACCAGAGATTTTTAGGAGACTCTTAATGGCTTCCCTTTTTGCTGAATCACTTTTAGCATCAAGATTTATTTTGTTCTCCAGCTTTTCCTGGAGCTTCTTTATCTCTTTCTGAGCCACAGCGAGATCAATTTCAAACTCAATGGTGAGCATCTCAATTTCTTCACGGTGTTTCTTTTGCATCTCCTTCATTTGTTGTTGGAGTTCTTGTATTGTGGGGCAGCACGTTGTCTCATCTCTGCCCACCCGGCCTTGGTTCTTGGATTCGGCTTTCTCCAGCTTCTCCTTAAGCTCCTGAATTTCCAGAAGCAAGGCCTGCTTCTCCTCCCTCTCTTCTGAGACAATGTCTTCATAGTAGCGTTCAGTGTTGACTTTCTCCATCGTAATGGCCGCTACATCTTGGTGAAGCTCCTTGATCTCCTGCTGAAAGATGTCAAAGAGCTCATTGTTGAGGTGATAGACCATGGGTTTCGGCATTCTGATTTATTCAAACAAGTTTTGCTCGAAACAATGTTCTCTGCACAATTCGCAAAATTTGCACAATCCGCACAACAGCACAATCCGCACAATCCGCACAACAGCACAATCCGCACAATCCGCACAAGTGAAAAGTGGGTGAGGTTCTATGGAACTGTGTGCCTTTATAAAGTACAATTCTGGTGTATGATGCATGAAAACGCCTGTGATGTCATCATAGATATTACAATAGTGATAGTTCTCTTGTGGGCTCATAAGCATTCTCCCCATCTTATTGGCTGAATCTATTTCTATATATATATATATATATATATATATATATATATATATATATATATATATATATATATATATATATATATATATATGTGTGTGTATGTATGTATATATACAACTCTAGATCTATAACTCTAGACTATTCCTCTTTAGGTCCAAAAATAATAACTTCAGTTTTGTTTCTGTTCAGCTCCAGAAGGTTTTGGCACATTTATCATGACCTAGAGGCTATTGAAGAGAAATACTAAATTTAAACTAAAAAAATAGGTAACAAAAATAAAAATTTTGTTAAAATGGAATAAAAATGCATGTGCCTCATATATACAGTTTAATTCAACAATTACACACTGATTTCTAGTCAATGTGGCACGCAATGTGGAAGCTATTGAAGAAAACATTATATTATTTAACATTAAAGTCATTTAAAATATTGAATATGACTTGACATTTTAATATAGGGTAGTGTGTCTCATGTAAAAGCATGAATTACCACTTTTCTGTATCAGTTGGTCACAAGGCATTTATTAACATTTGTTTGACAGGAGTGTTTGGTTCGGAAATTTGTTCGAGTTGGATATTTGAATATCCAACTCGAAACTAACTTCACTGCAGTCAGCAACACAATAAGACCACCGGGACAAAGTTTCTTTTGATCTGTGGCCTGTAAAGATGGCACCGAGCGACTGCGCGAGACGTAAACGCCCCACAACATCTGACGCAGTGACGTTGGTTCGAAAGCTCTATTGGCCAATAGGAGCTGGAGGAGCTGGACATAGAAGGCAGCTCTTCTCATTAGCATAACGATGCAGCAGAAAAAGAGCAAGCAGAAAAAAGACAAAACATAATATTTACTTTTCATGACAAAAACGCATGTTTAGGGGAAATGAAAAAGAAAATATATACATTACTTAACGGAATCTCGTGTAGGGAAAAAGGAAAAACAAAATATATATTTATGCTTTTATTTCTTATTATGTCGGTTTTGGTCCTCCGTTGAAACACCCACTAATCTGATAAAATACAAAGCTGGCTTCAAATAAAAATGATCTGTACTCATGGATTTCTTTTGTGCGTGTGTCTTCAGGATCAGTGCATGGACGCCCAGGAGCAGAAGCAGCAGGCGGCCAAGCACAGCTCGATAGTCTTCAACCAGCATCATCAGGTCCACCTGGTACGTCACCACAGCAACCAGGCAGCCCACACAGACCCTCACACACGCAGCACTATCTACAGAGGTAACTAGATTTAGGTTGTTTTTTTCCCCTCCTCTCTTCAGTGGCTCTCTGTGTCTCCCTCTGTTGTCTGCAGAAACGGGAGAAGAGGAAAGAGGAGGATCAGAGGAGGAAGGAGTGGGTGGACCAGGAGCGAGAGAAGACCCTGAGCAGATTACGGTCCTTCAGAGAGGTCAGCCTCTCGTTCTGTCTCTTTCTTTCTCCTGCACATCCTCCTTCATTTAAAAAAATGAGATAAAATAAATAAAGGCCAGATGGGTTTCTGTTTAAAAACACGGCGGATTTGTTTTATTGTTTGGTCAGGATTACAAAAATATTTCCATTTGTTAAATGACAGAAGAATAGTAAAGATTATAGATGATATTGAAATTATAATATACTAATGAATTAAAAAAAAATGGGAAAGCCCAGATGAAAATGTCATGGCTTTGTAAAAGGTATTCTCTTTCCCCCCTTTTTTATTGCTTTTACAAAAAAAGAAAATAATAAATCTTGGCAAAATAAATGCAAAAAGAACCATTCATTCTTTAAATAAACGCTGATTTCTACAAGATGCTGACAAAAAACTAAAATATGTAATATAAAATAAACAATAGCATAAATATTCAGCTCCTTCAAGTCAATGTTTTGTTGAAGCGCCTTTGGCTGCAACCCCAGCAGGGAGTCTGTGTGGATCAGCTGCAATCAAGCCACACATCTGGATAGGGGAGCACCGATTGATGATTTCTGGCTGACCTCCAAAAGTCACTGAGTCAGTAACAGTGGGATGATTATTGTTAGATATGACCTGGTGGACTCTGGTCTGCCAGTCAAACCTCTCTCCCAGCAGAGCAAAACAGGACAGTGGTTGATTGTTTAGACCTTTGCTGAAGCAGATAAGATCGGCGGATGAGATCTGATTCACGTGTCGGTATCGGCCGATCACCGAGACCCCAAAATGAAGGAGATCGGGGGTCAATTTATCGGCCGGCCGATAAACTGATGCACCCATTCGTCAGGATGCTGCAGTTTTACCCTATTCTTCCTTGTAAACTATCCAACCTCTGTCAAGCTGCATGTGGGTCGGCTGTGATCAGCTGTTTCCAAATCCTGCCACAAATTCTCTGTAGGACTGAGGCCTGAGCTTTGACTGGGCCACTCCAGAACATCCACCTTGTTTTCTTCAAACTCTGCGTAGCTTTAGATGGATGCTTCAGCTCGTTGTCTTGCTGGAAAATAAATATTCTAGTTCTCTTGCAGATGGAAACAAATTGTCCTCCAGGTTTTTGCTATACGTTGCTCTATTTAAATTGTTATAACTTTTTGTTTTTTTTATTTAAAATGAACAGAAAGAGGTGATTTCTCCCATGTTGGGATTTCTTTCTTTCTTTCTTTGTGATTTTGCGTTACGTTCCACTATGTGATCTTTTTCATCTCCTCCCTCATAGAAGCGACAGGGACAGTACATCCTGAAGACGCCTCAGTCCAGGAAGTCTCCCTCAGAAGTGTCCTGTCCCTCCCAGCCGTTGTCCATCATCAGCCTGTCTCCGTCTGACTCTCCTGATGAGCCGTCCTCCGTCCGCCCGGCTCCTAGACGCAGCAAAACACCCAAAAAGCAGCAGCCTAAAGACATCCCTGTTCAGATCTTCTCTGCACCGCCTCCGCCAACATTAACCTGCCCCACTGTGCCACCGCCACCTCCTCCTCCTCCACCTCCACCACCACTCCCACCACCGCCTCCTGCCTTGCCACCACCGCCTGTCCGAGCTGCACCTTCCCCTCAGGACACGCCGATGCCTCTCAGCGAAAAAGAGGAGCCTCCTTTTCCAGCCAAGAACACGCTCAAGCAAAACATAGGTGAGGCGAAAGTGTGCAGCAAAGTTCAGACTTTAGGCAGCTCGCGATAAACGTATAAAGACGAGAAGCAGTTTGAGAGCGCTGTGGGCAGGGAGCAGGAGATGCAGCATTTCCCCACTGCTGGCACAGTTGTGTTTGTTTGTTCTAGTGGAAAGTGTGTTTGCACATGGTGTTCTGTCCTATATTCCCAACGTCTCCCATGAGGACAGACGGAGGCTTTTACCTCAGTCTTGCTGTTTCACACCCTCAACTCCAGTTCAACACGACTTTATTTCTTTGACATCAAAGAATGCAGTTTTGAATGTCTCTTTTTTTCAAATGTTCTAAGTTCTGTTTCTTACCACTTTTGTTACTTCTTAACACTTTGATTTCTTTCAGTTTTCAATGTTTCTTAGAGTTGTTTTTTTTTTTACCATTTTAATATTTCTTACCAGTTTTAATGTTTCTTTCTGTTTTTATTGTTTCTTACCTTTCTTTTGTTTTTTTTTGCATGTGGCATTACTGCAGGAACTATGGACGAAGTGTTGGCCTCGCTGCAACGCGGACAGATTAAACTGCGAAAGGTTCCCGATGCTACGAACAACTCTGACACGAGGAGCAATCTGATGTCCGCCATCCGAGAGGGAGTCAAACTGAAGAAGGTTAGATGTTTGTCACCAGTGATACTTCACTGCTGATGTTTCCTATCAGTCAGATAAATTTGACACCAAGTTAAACAACACATACAGATCAGCTGTTTTCTATGAGACAGCATTGTTAAGTTGACCAAATGGAAAACCTTGAAGCTCAGTACAGATCACTGTGTGTAAATGTTTCTTGAAAATGACAATATATTTACAGCTCATTTTAGTATTTTAGATCGTTTAATGCCTTGATATTTTCATAGTATATATATATATATATATATATATATATATATATATATATATATATATATATATATATATATATATATATATATATATATTATTTTTAAATGATGGTTTTCCATATGGCTGTATTTGTTTTCACACATCCTTAAAATTCAGGTCGGGAATAAAAACGTTTGGTTTGGTTTAGGTTATATAACAAGATCACTTATCACAGGTGTTTAATTATTCCAGGACATATTAAATTTACAGTCTCATATTTCGCTCCCATTTTGGGAAAGAATGAGATGGGAATGCTTTGGTATATAAAACAAGTGATAGTCAAATCAGACTTTTATTTTTCTGACTGCTCTACAGCCGTCGGTTTTCATGTTTGCGTGTTTCTCCGTATCGTGGTTGTGCATTTTCAAAAATCACTACACAAAGAGAGATGCCAATTTTCTCTATCGCTTAAGAAAAAGTTGATATTATTTCCAAAAGTTAACGTGGCGGGCTCCATTTTGGGAAAACAGTCGGACTTGTTTTCAGAAATGATCAACTCAACTTTTAATTATCAGGCTAAACATGAAAGCTTTTGCTCATTTTTGGTGAAAAAAAAAAAAGACTGTTTTGTTGCGTGAATGTAAAGTTCCTCTTGTCAGCTTGGTAGCTTTTGGTTTGTCGTTCAGTTGCAACGTCTAATCTAGACGTCAACGTCTAGATTAAAAAAATACATCTACAGTTTAACATCAGCATCGGTATTTAAAATGAGCCTCCAGCCTTTTGGTTCTCTAGAGATTAATGTCCTAAATTCATAAACAACCTCAGATTTTACTGCAATATTTTGCTGTTTGCAGTGAATAAATACACAAATTATAATATTTTTTTTTTACCAGTGGAAACAGTCAAAGCTCACACAAACATTAGTCTACTCTAAGACTTTCATTTTCTCACTGAATAGGCTTATGACTAAAGCAATTCAGGTGGCGTTCATTACTGATGCAGGACATCTAATTATCTGAGCGCCTGCTGACCAATCAGGAAGTTGCACCAGTAGCGAATTCAACGGTTTCTGGTTTTACAGTAACACGGGGTGAAAGTTTTAATTGGTTTATTTATAATTCGGAGCCACACTGAGTTTTAAAGACAAACTACATTTTCTTCAGTTTTAAACCTAAAAACAAAAACTACACATCTAATAACGAACACTGACCTTTTTTTTTTTTTTTTGTTATTATTATTGTTTAGCTTCACACTTAGTGAATGTGTTGACTGGTCAGTGGGGAAGGCGCAGGTGTTACTAAAAAACCAGCAGTGCTTCTGTGCTATTAGTGTCTCAGAAACTCTCCTTCCCTTCCCTTCAATGGTCACATCTGCGCGTTTGTTGCATTAACATGGTAACACGTTAATATGTCAAACAGAGATTTTATTTCTCCCTAAACCTTTAGATAGAAATGCAAGCCAACTGACTGAAAAACAGGACTAAAATCACCCCCGTTTCAGTTTTAGTGCTACTCTAAGCACCTTTCACACCGACTGCTGCTGTAAAACACCTAATGACTTTGTTCAATTTAGTCGAAACCGACTTGTTGCTGTTCAGCTACATAAATTAAAATCAGCTGAACTAGATCTCCAGCTGCTTCCAACAAGGGTCAACATTTACTTAAATTGACATGAAATTTAAAAAATGTACAAAAATGTTGCATTGATATCAAGTACAGATCATAATTACAGTCATATCAATTATAAATTAGAACATAAGCCAGATGAGTCTCATTTGTTTAAGCAGGTATTTGACTGATTCTGTTAAGCCCACATTTTGTTATTAAAAATCTATATTTTTGTTAGTCTGTGGTATTGTGTAAAATTAGAAGTGACATGTTTTCTTTAGCAAGTAGCAGAAAATCATAGGTAAAGGTGCCAAGGCATCATTCTTTGTCTAATTGATCTATGTGACGCGTTTCACTTGGATAATAAAAGGTGTATTCCAACTTTCTGAATGAGCCCGTAGTCTCCAGCTACATTGTCACTCTTCGCGTTGCAGGTGGTTCCCACGCGAGAGGAAGTCCCGAGCGGCGCCGACAACGAGCTGGAGCGCAGCATCAAAGCTGCCATGATGAGGATGAAGAAGGTGGCGGCCGACTCGGACGATGACGACCGAGACGACGACGACTCGCAGAGCGCCGACTGGGACAGCTGAGAACACAAACCTCTGACACAAACCCAAATCCCCCCAAATCCCTTCCCTCACGGCTAGTCGGCCTGAAGCTCGTGCTACGGCCAGATTTAACCAAAAACACGCTGCTGCTGCTGCTTCTTCTTCGTCTGATGAGGACGGGATTACGCCTCCTCTGACTTAAACGCTTTAGTTTGTTGGCGCTGTCGCTCACTAATCCCATTGGTCCTCCTAAAGCAGCACCGAGATGTAAGAGATCCAAAAAGGCTCTGATCCAGCTAAGTAGTAAGTGACAGAATCGGGATTTAATCTCCTCTGAAACCTTTTTTTTTTTTTTTTTTTTCTGGTTCTGGGAGGATTCTTAAAGTGAATGGCTAAATGGGATGTTCTGCATTATAAAGCAAAGGCAGTCGGCGGCACTGAAGCGCAGCGTGTGAATGATTGAAACTTACACAGCCGTCTGCCTGAAGGCCTGTAGTGAAGCTGCTGCTCAGCAGGGACAAACTAATTCCTCTGTCATATTTCTGAATCTTAACTCAGTATCTTGAATGTAGTAAACGCGATTCCTCAGATATAATCCAGCCGCTGTATTCCGGAGCATTTACTGTAAGCTATGAAGAGCAGTGCTGTGTAAATCCTTCAGTGTTGTTTGTACTACAAGCTGCCGTCTCCAAGTAATCAGCTAATTCTTCCTTCACCACGCCACACGTAAAGAGATCAATTAGGAATGCAGGATACCTTTTTTTTCTTCTTTAATAAATACTTATGTGCAATAACAACCCATCTAATCATCTAAGCCGTGGTTTGAATTGCTTTCTGACAAAAAGCATTAAAAGGGTTCAGAGTAAATAAAACGTCTGTTCACCGAACTGGCACTGGAAACACGTGTGTACTGTTTTATGAAAAATAAATCCAGATATGAAACCTTTGCAGAGCTTGCTTGAGTTCAGACATGCGCTCAGACGCGCTGCGCCCAGGTCGACATCCCCGCTCTTTAAACGCCGCGCACAGGAAGTGTGGAGCCAGTGTGGGTAAACCCTGCCGACTGTTCTCCGGCAGACTTTTTTCGCCCACCAACATGAGTCAGAGCGGTGTCCATCCAGGCAGCGTCTCTCCCTCTCTGAGCCAGCTGCGAGTGGCTGTTCTCAGCTGTGTGAACGTTAAAGAGCAGCTGTTAGCGGCGGCCGCGGCCTCCTCCCTCCCTCTTTGCTCCGGAGGCGGCTCTGTGTGTGCGTTTCCTGTGGGGGAACATCCAGGTCGGGCACCTCCAGGGATGAGGATGGCAGGTATTTTGACAAGCCCAGCCAATTGTGCATCAATATGAAATTCCCCCAGCCTGTTACTATGGCAACAGCAAGTCTTGGTTGTAGTGGCCTGCAGTGCCAGGTCTCTCTCTCCTCCTCTTTCTCTCTCACACATGTACCGAGCAGCATAGTGTCTTAATGATGTTTCACCAACTCGCCCACTCACCACCAGTCACACAATAAGCCTCGCAGAAAGTCTGCAGCCACGAACAGCAGACGGGAGAGAAATGCTGCTTCAACTCTGGAGTGGAACAGGTTTTTGATGTAGAGTGAAAAAAAAAAAAATTTATTTCAGTCGCATCAGAAGATAAATGTAAAAAAAAAAAGGGGGAAAAAGTGACAGATTCTGTGATTCAAAATATCTTATTTGCAACAAATGAATGGAAAAGGCAGCTTCAGACTGCAACAAGGCAGACTTTCTCCATGTGGTTCCAGTTTATTAACTAACGTTTTGCTATATTTCATAATGGTGGAGTTTTATGACTTGGATATCAGTTTGCATTATTGTTTTTATACTGTGGAAGCTTATTAAAATGCAAACGCCACGCTGGATTCATTACGTTTCACTGACTAGTTTTTAAAAGGAGTAAAGAGTAGATTTGTTGTCGACAACCTCCCTGCATAAATTAACTTTCCATCAGATTTAATTAAACAACTTGCATATAAAATTATCTGCATATTGATTAACTTCACACCCGTTTCTGATACTCGACGCTCTCCGAAGGAGCAAATGAAAGCTGAAGAACGTTTCATAAGTCCATCAGTCAGTTTTATTTACAAAAAAAAAAAAAACGAGTGGGATTGAGTTGCCAAGGCAACATGTTCTCTGATCCACTGCAGCAGTGGCGCCGTGACGACGTTTCAGGTGTTTCCCTTCCACAGTCGGTCCCCAAACCAGCAGCTTTCGTCTGAGCCACACACCGACGACACGGCCGCTCGCTTTACTCAGCGTGCGTCTCCTCCGTTACGATTGCCACTACGTTTGGCTCCATGTAAATCAACAGAGAAGACAGGCGGCGATGGAGCCTCGACAGCAGTTGGCTCTGAGGATTTATTCACTTCTCATCTAGGAAAAAAAAAAACAAACCCAAACCCGCTTCAATTTGTAAACGATTTAACCGTTTCTTTCACACGCTGACACACATGCGAGTGTGAATTAGAAAACGCTCCGGTTTCGTCACACTGGGTCCCTTATAGCAGGAGAAAAAGACACTCACTCAGCTTTGTAATGAAACTAGACTTTACCAGTTTGTCAGTTCAGTGGGTACAGCGTAGAACAAGAATCACCAAAGTGCACAAGAGGCGTCGGTTCAACAGGAAGAATCGCTCCGATTCAGGTGAGTTACGAACAGGGGGGAGGAAAAAAAAAAGTATATTTTTTTTAAATGTCCATTGATAAATATCTCAGTGTTATGACAAGATCAAAAGAGTCATGAAAAATAGTCTCGTGTAATAATATTACAGGGTAAATATTTCACTGATTGCAAACATATGGTCTCAAATTGGACTTCCCAAAAGCAGCTGCAACACAGTCCTTTATTATGAAAACCTTTGAATCCGCAGATTTTGTCCTCATCACACATTATCCTACATCTGGAAAGCAGATCAAGACTTATAAACTTGGTCTGGAAACACTAGTTGTCGAGAGGCACCAAAAAAATAAACATACAAGTAAGACTAAAAGCAAAGTCGACAGGGTTTTTAGTGAAAAGGCTCATTCCAACCACATGTTTTCAGTGAACGTTATTCACCTGTCAAGCAGCACCGTATCCCCTCCTCCAGGAAAATAAGAATAACCACCACCATAACAAAAACTAGTGTGAAGGAAGCACAAACAACCCTGGACACACACACACAGGTCTGTTAACAGTAATGCACACAAAACGGTCCTTGAACACAACACTCTGGGTGGGATCGGGGTCACGCTTACCGAAGGAAAGGTCCTGAGTTTTCCTTCTTTTTATGCAAACATCAAAAGGCTCTTTACTACGATGATTTGTTTTCATTTTAAGGTTATTTAATGGAGATAAGTTGTCATTATGGTGATGGTCATTAGTTGGCCTGTTTTCCTTTCCAGGGAGAATTAAACTTACCTGGAGGCACTTTGTGTCACGGCCATTTATTATATATCTGCATATAATTTAATATATACAAACTGTCTTCTAACACACCTGAGATACATAAGAGGCAGCAGCAAGGACAGTCTGTAGAGGGACTTGAACGTTAAATCTGAAGGGGTCGGGGGGAGAAACGGGTATTTCCACTAATTATTACTTTAATAATGCTTTTTTTTTTGTTCATTTTAGCCCTTTTAAGTCCCCACTTCTACTTTAAGCTCACCAGGCTCGTGTAGAAGTTTTACAGCCTTCAGAAAAGAGACGGATGGACAGAATCTAAGAACCCACCACCAGGTTTTTAAAGCCGCTTTTCTCCCCCACAGAAGCAGATGAGTAAGCTCAAAGTGCGACTCTGTAGTTTCACAAAGCCAGTACACAAAATGGAGCCATTTTGTGGGACTTGCTTGCCTTCTTTTTACTTTTTTTTGTTTTGTTTCAAGTCTGCCAACAACTCTCTCCCTCTCTCACACACGCACACAAGGTTGTGTTTATTACAAGCCAAAGCTGATAGATTCAGAGAAGACATCACTTTGGGGGATGTAGGTGCAGCATAGTTTCTGCCCTGAAGAGACATTTTTAGTGAATCCTTCATGCCCGACCTCTCAGCTCTGCCTCACTTCCTCTCAGTTATCAACACCGAGTTTGGAGAGTCCTTGTCTGAACTCGTGCAGCTCATCCAGCTTTCCATCCAGAATATCCATGAACTTCTTCAGCTCGCCCTTCATGTTTCCTTGTTTCTGCCGACTGTCGTTGATGTCCATCTGAAGTCCCTCGAGTCTCCCCTCCAGCTCCTTGTTCTGCGATTCTGCTGCCTGCAGGGCAGATGATGGGAAAGTAGTTACAATACAGAGGGAAAGGGGGGGGGGGGGCCAAAA
>NW_015113104.1:228586-340791 GCF_001443285.1 Poecilia latipinna | reverse complement strand
CACACAAGGTTGTGTTTATTACAAGCCAAAGCTGATAGATTCAGAGAAGACATCACTTTGGGGGATGTAGGTGCAGCATAGTTTCTGCCCTGAAGAGACATTTTTAGTGAATCCTTCATGCCCGACCTCTCAGCTCTGCCTCACTTCCTCTCAGTTATCAACACCGAGTTTGGAGAGTCCTTGTCTGAACTCGTGCAGCTCATCCAGCTTTCCATCCAGAATATCCATGAACTTCTTCAGCTCGCCCTTCATGTTTCCTTGTTTCTGCCGACTGTCGTTGATGTCCATCTGAAGTCCCTCGAGTCTCCCCTCCAGCTCCTTGTTCTGCGATTCTGCTGCCTGCAGGGCAGATGATGGGAAAGTAGTTACAATACAGAGGGAAAGGGGGGGGGGGGAGTCCAAATGCAACTCAAAGATCAGATCTGATTCAGAAGTAGAGGGACTTCATTGATGTTCGGTTTTACAGAACGAAGAAACCGCTCGGGGGACGTTGCCCTTCAGTGCAGAGTGGAAAAAAGTTTTCATATCCCTCGAGTTACAAACACAAACTTCAATGTGTTTTATTGCAATTTTGTGTGATGGACGGACAAAGCAGTGCAGATATGTGGAGGGAAAGTGTATATAGTTTTCCAAAATGAAAATCTGAAAAGGTCAGGAGTTTTTGCAAAAATCTTTTGAATCTTATCAGATTCACAATAGGTCTTAGGCCTGGACTTTGACTGGGCCGCTCTAACACATGAACATTAATTGATCCAAATTATTCCACTGCAGCTGTGGCTGAATTGTGGACCTGCTGGAAGGCGAACCTGAGCCCCAGTCTAATGTCTTTTCTCTCTCCAACAGGTTTTCTTCTGGCTGTGGCCGAATACAATCAGATTTATAAAAAAAAAATAAAATTCCACTTTATCGTTATATAAAGTGAAATGCATTGAAATAGGCTTGTTTTGGTCCAACACAAAAATTGGTATGTCATATTTTGAATGTCTGAATAAAATGACAGTAATGCAGTAAGTGGTAAAATGTCCAGATGAGTTGAAATGTAAACTTATTAAAACTGATTCCTTCTCAGGCAACCTCACAATTATGATCCCTTCCTATTTGTAAGTATTGTATCGAAATATCTTCATTCATTCTACTCTCTTCTTTATTAACGAAGTACATTCAATAATATTTCTAAAATATTCCTGCAGGTGACAGGATTACTAAGAGCATCTCTAGTAGAAATAATAAAATTAACCATTTTCTTATACATAAAATCCCAGTAAAACATACTGAAGTTTGTAGTTCTACCACGACAAAATGTGAAAACGTTTCCAAGACGCGACGTCTTTTTCTCAATTCCCTAAATGCATGAATGAAAACATGAATTTCCTCTTTGACCTGAAAAGCAGAGCATCAGGAAGGACTTGTGTTGAGAGTGCGAGGTTGGTGGTTTAAATCAGGTTTTAAAACGGGCGACACATTAATGCTGCAAATACTTTTGAAGGGAGGAGATTAAAATAGGGGGTGCCAAATGGGACGTCCATCTGCATGACTGCATCCTACAGCTGACTCTCGAAAGCCGATCCCCTCACGAGGGGGGTCAGCTTTAAATAGAGGAGCCCCACACTGACCTCCTGGAGGCAGACGCTTTATATTCATGCTTTTAAACTTTGATGCGTGAAAGGGATTTACTTTGTAAGGGAAAACCTGCCTCAGGTTTTGGCTTAAAGTTCAACAGACGGAGCTATCTGAGGAATCCAGCTATGGGCCGTGTCTGTTTGTATAACAGGTTAGATAATCTGCTCCAGCCATTATTCTCCACCCGGCTGGCGGAATCCAGTCATGGGGTGAAGTTTGTGACGTGAAGCAGCCACAGGAATGCCACCGGTGGCTTTACTCTCCTCCACGCTGCGACTGAAAAGCAGCGCATTTGTGACAGTCTGGATGATCAATCCTGCTCTGAGTCAGCCAGCACAGGGTGAAATGAGCGTCAGTGTGGCTCGTGTTGGTCTTGGCACCAGCAGCCTGTGCCGTCATTCACCGAGCCTGGCTCTTCTAGTTTTACCGAAAGTCCAGTTATCACTGGGAGGGGGAAAAAAAAAAAAAAAAAAAGTCTATTTCGATAAAAGCTCTTTGTTCTAAAGACTGACATGAGGTGGACCTGCATTGTTTTGTTATTTGTCAACACAAAGCGACTGGCACAGCCCACACACACACACACACCTACTGAAGTGTTATAAGACTTGATCATTAAAGCTCTGTGAAAACCTCTAGAAGTGCTTTATTTTATTCACTAAACAGAAAACCCGCTCCACCAGGAAACTAATGTATCCTGAGAGCAATGCATCCCTGAAAAGCTCTTCTTTTTTTTTTCTCCTCCTCAACAAAGAGTCAATAATCCACTCAGAGCTGCGCAGGGCACAGACCTTTATTAATAGACACAGTATCAACAATATGCTGGTGAGACACGTGATAGGAATGTTGTGTCACCAGCCCCCGAGCTGAATGATGAACAGAAACTCGCTCTTCACCTCTGAAAGCCTTGCAGCGTCGCATCAGGACGTGTTCAAGGCCCCTCGGCTCCCCTTTTTTATTCCGCTTCAAATTAAAGCTCAGAGGCAACGGGATCGTCACCCAGAGCTTTAAGCATACCTTCAGTTTTGCAGTGATGCCCTCACACTCTCCCATCAACTGAGGGATTATCTCCGCCTGCCTCCTCAGATTCTCCAACTCCTAGGAAGGAAAAGAGGAAAAAAAAAAAAAGTTAGTCAAAACCTAAAAATAAATAAATAAATAAATAAATAAATAATGTCAGGTTGATTCTTCCTGCATGATTAACTTCTAAACATTAAGGATATATATTTTTTTAGTGTTTTGTCTGTTGCCAAATTGAAATGCGGAAATCTACAAACAATCCAATTAAGACGTTTTGTTACAAAGCGCAATTAATGAAACATATTTTACAACCAGAATGAAAACTAGTACAAGAGCAGAAGATAAAAGGGTTAGAATTTAAAATTATGCACCAAAACCCCCAATTTGTGTTGATTTCACTTTTATTAGGGCTGAAACAAATGATCGGATTAATCGATTATTGAAATAATCAACTAATTTAGTTATCGATTCATTGTTTACTGGAGTATACAGACTCAAAACTAAGAAAAAATATATACATTTTACATTTAAGAAGAAATAAAAAAAAAAACTTTGTAAATATGCTCTATGTGAAATTCAAGTGGTCTAGTTTCAACTTCGACCTTTTCAAATTCTGTGAAAAATTATCACCTTTTTGCCATCCAGTTATTAATAAAAAAATTAGTTAACAGATCAGTACTGATGCCAAGTCAGGCAGAAACTGCTGAGCTTTTCACACTTTGATGTTAAAAGTTTTTTTTTTTTTTCACAGCAGATGCATCATTTGCTACAAATGAAATGAAAGGACTGCTGTGTTTTGGCATTTTAGGTAAAAATATATTTTCATTTTTAAAGGGAATTGAATCGTTTATTTGCAATTTTTTTAATTTTTTTATCTGATTAATCGTCAAAGTAACAGGCAGCTTAATCAATAACTAAAATAATCTTTAGCTGCAGCCCCAAGTTTCATGCATTATAAAATGCAACAGTCAATCCTGTGTTGCTTCAATGCATTCCACTTTATTCACAGCAATTCAACCGGCAATAATTGCCCCAGTCTTTGGCGCAACCTGCGGCAGTTTTGTCCTTTTAGTTTCCGTTTGGCCGGCGCAGAGGTCAACGCCACAGTGGGTCCTAAATAATTCATTGGCTTGTTTTTAATTGGAGGTAGTGACAGTGAGCATCTACAGAAGGTGGTGAGTCACTGTGCAGATGAGACTGTGGGCCGCCTGCTGCGTCTCGACGCTCTGCAAACAGCAGAGCCTCTCTCCCTCTCCGAGCCCCCGGGGTCAGCGTTCCGAACACGATGGCCGATATAGCGCGGAGAAGAAATGCTGGAGCTCCCCGAGGGCCACATATTTCACTTGTAATCTTAAAATAAGCCCACGCCTCTTTGAACTACTTTCCCTCCCGACAGGGTGAGAGATTCCCCATCGTCCGAGGGAAGATGTATATGTTCTAATAATATTCCCGCTTCCAGGTCGTAAACTAGCATATTCCAGACGCAGTCTACCTCAGAGTCAGAGCAGCAGCGTCTCCTGGCAACATGACTCTTCATTTTATCCAGTTTTATAATAGGAGCTATAGAAATCAACCTACGCAGCTGCCCGAGTCGCACACCTCTAGATTTAGAAAAACGTTTCTGAATTTGTCTAAAAACGTTAAAAGGAAATGTTACGTTTTGATGAACTTGAGCTATTCAAGTTAAAGTGAAACCAAATATTTACATACATTTATTCTCATTGTCCAACATTAAATCAGTCTGAGCCTGAAGCTTTTAGCTCAGAAGTACCAACATTATTTCCACTTGCTAAATGCCAGTACAACAAAGAGTTTAGTCATTACAACTTTCTTCTAGGTCCAAAAATTGGATTTTGTGGATTTAAAAGCCAATTTTAAATCCACAAAATTTGAAATTTAAACTTTTGTGGATTTTAAACAAGTGTCTCTTGGAACAAGGCTCTTAACTTGTATGCCTTGGAACAAGTTAAGAGAGCCCAGGTGAAAGTCTTTGTAAGCTTCTGATTGGTTCTTACAGGTAATTAAAGTCACACCTATGGAAGAAATTTAAGGCACGCCTCAAACACGCCGAGTCATCGTCTGACTTAAAGACAAAAATGTGAGCAAAGACATCTGGAGGGATCTGTGGATGTCAGAGCTACCAGTATTGGGGTTTTAACATATCGGTGTTAAGTGCTTCCTCTGAGTCAGTTTAGTTTAATGTAGAGGTACCAGATCGAATCATGCATTTAAAATATTAAAAAATGATACAAATAGTTTTAATTTTCTATTGGAAACTTCATCTACTGTCATATTCTAGTCACTGTGAAAAAATTTGTCACATTTGGAAATGTAAAAGTCATCCTAATTACATCTTCAGAACAAGCAAAGATTAAATTAGTCACAATATGGTTGAATTTGATATCGTCTGCATTACTGTGGACGAGCTGGCCAATGAAAATCTTTCAATCAAACCTGTTTTTACCAGAAAACGCTGCAATAAGGTCATCTATTAATCCGACACCCTTTTTTTAAATGCACCCAATTGTATCATCCTTTTATAAATGCACAATTGGAACATTATACATTCCTGAGAGCAGAGAGAGCGAAACAGAGAAAAGCCACAGAAGCGTATAATTAAATGAAACCGGGTTTGCCAGTAACCTCTAATTTGCGTAAATATGTGTAGCCTACATACATAATTACATTAGACTAATTACCTGTAAAAAACAAAACAAAAAGAAAAGTCTAAAATCAGACCTACATATTTGTGCTTCCTTTGAGGGGCGGGGGGGGGGATAATTCAAAGCAACTGCAAAGTTGAGGTAAAACACAAAAGGAGCAGAAATCAAAGTATAGTAAGCAACACTAATCAGAGCTACGGTGGCCCACAAGCTGATAAAACCACTTGCACAGTAAGCCATTCACAAACTTAAGCTCAGAGACAATGTGTGGTTCTTAAGACTTGTGCACTGAGACAAAGAGGCAGAGTAAAGGTCTGGGTTTAGCTAGATTGACACCAATAAACAGCAGGGGGGGGGAAGAACCACCACCATCTGTGATTTCTTATCCAGAAGTATAAAAAACCTCCCGAGGGAACAGAGTGTTGCAGGATTAAGAGGTGGAGAGGAACCCTGAAAGCTGTGATTGCCTTCATACGAGGGGACTGAGTAAATCACAATGGTTTAAGTGGTAGTAAACCACTTGCTTTACAAGCTCTTAGAGAGAAGCCAGCTCTGGTAGGGCGAGTCTGTTTGAAGATGAATGTGCTGCAGCCTCACCTGCTCCTTCTCCTGCAGCTCTGCCTCCAGCTCCTTCACCCGGACGGTCAGCTGGGCGTTTTTCTGCTTTTCCTGATTGGCTTCGTTGCATTCGGACTCCAGTTCTGCAATCTGAACAAAGGAGGGAAAATTAGGCTCTTTTGTCTGCGGAAAGGTAGTTCAGCATACACCCACTTATTATGCAGCAAGTGTTTGCTATCGTCAGGATATGTTCTACGTTACAAGCTGGGTCACCTTGAAACTGATTACCAAATTTTTTATTTTTTTTTTTAAAAAAGGAAAGTCTGCTGCGAAAGGAAAAGCACGGTGGAAACACCAGCCCAGCTGCAAGCGCAGCTCACATTGATTATGAAACTGAAATGATTCTATTTATAGTGGAGTCAGACTCTGCTGCAGGGAAAACAGCAACTAATGAAAAGTACAGGACTCTGGTGAATTTAATGATCATTTCCCCACACACACCCCTCCCTCCCTACGCGAAATCAAAGTTTTATGAGCAATCCTCTCATCTTATTGAATGGATTTTAATTAATACATCAGCCAAATTATTGATGAGGATGTCATCTGTTGGAGATGGAGTGGTTCTGCGTTTTCCTGGAGGCAGAGGTTTAGGGCTGTCAGCTTCTCCTCCGACAGGATTGATGAGCTTGTGTGTTTTGTTTGAACTTCCCCGCAGGACGGTGCGAGCACGTTACCTTTTTCCTCAGAGTGTTGCTCTCTTCTTGACAGGCAGTAAGCTCCTTCTTCCAGCTTTCCACATTAGCAGAAGACTCCTGCAGTGAATCCACCAGTCTGGCATTACTTTCCTTTAAAGTCTGAAGCTCCGTTTCGTACTTCTTAGCGGTGGTGTTGCTGCGAGGGAAGAGGGGCAGACGCATCAACAGGTGTCATTAGTCAAGGAGATAAACCGTTCGGGGCTCAAACGACAGAACGGCACAGAATCATTTCATTTATGCTGCAAAAAGGAAATCTGGGAACACTCAGTTTAAAAGGCTGCATTTCATCAATAAGGTTGGGGATGTTTTTGATGGTCATTTGCTATGCATCACTTTGCGTTTCTTTATGCATGGACGGGTTGGCGTGTTCCGTTCTTGCTGGAAATGGCGACCTGGATGCTCCTCGGCATTCTGCAGCCTTCGGCCGTTTCAAGCAGTGTCACTGCAGAAGCTAAATATTCCTTTAACATAAGAGAAATTCAGTCCTTGTCCCTCAGTAAACTACACGTTTAATTTTAAAATCCTCCATTTCTTTGAGGGGGTGAAGTTAAAGATAAAAACATTCTGATTTGGTGTAACCTTTAAGATGCTGATGGCACTTATATAGCATCAAAAACATCAACAGACATGAACTGGTTTCGTTTTATAAGCACAATTGGATGAGAGGAAAGATGAGCAAATACCAGCAACTCAAAGAATTAAATTTAAAAAAAGACAAAGCAGACGTTCATGAAAAATACAGTTGCCCATTTTATTCATCTTTCTGCTGGAGATGATCTCCATATTTGTGCTTACTCTAAACCTTGCTGCATAAACATGTAATGCATTTCATGCTGCAAACCTTCCTGCTGACCTGATGAACAACAACGACAGTGAAGAAATGGAGAAGCAGAACCTCTTTCTGTTGCTGCCTATAATCAGTTCTAGAAAATTTTGCTTACTATAATTTTAATTGGCTCTGCCGCCCTGAGGTCCCTAGATTCCCATCTGGATCCACATCTGGTGTTTTCATGCAATTATAATTCACTCACTTGGCAACAGCATTGAGGTCCAGGTAACCCAACAGAGTGAAGCTCCAGTCATCACAACAGCTCATCAAGATCATAGAGGTTTGGGGGAATGCGACATCACACAACTGTATATTATATATATATATATATATATACATATATAAAATCTTTTGGGTTTAAGAAAAAAAGACAAAATATGAAAGTGACGAGGATCTGCTTTGTGCGGAGTGAAAAATAAAGAGCTTCATGAATTTAGTTCTTCTCCGTTGATTTCGTACATCAAGACAATATAAATGTGTTAAAATGACCAGTCTCATAAAACACGCTGAACTATTTCACATCCATCAACAATCAAGCTGAAGGGTGAATATTTTCAGTGCAACATAAAATTATAATAATATGTTCAAACCATGTTGGTGAAACTGGTGCCAGGCTGGCCCAATGCCCACAGATTGGAGAAAAATGTGTTTTGGAAGCTTGTTTAATATTTTAAATTTCACTGGATTAGAATAATTATACCCATGAATAAGTGGCTAAAAACCATCGAGTTCAATCGAAGCCTCCGGCGGATCCAAAATGCTCCAGTGAGCTCGGATGAGATTCAGAAAATAAACTTTACTCAGATTTTATCCTCTTTCAAGTGGTTCCCTGTAGCATCCAGGAAAAAAAACAAAAACATTAAAGTTTTTCTCTTGATAACCAAACTCCATTTTCTCAAAAGGTTTATATCTCCAATTTCTTCCCCATCCCCACCTGTTCAACTGGGAGACAATCTGTCCCTCCCTGTGAACAAGAAAGTCTCATTTTCCTTTGCAGCTGGGCATGGCCTCCCTACCTCTGAATGCAGATTCATTTCAATCTGAATTTTTCTTCCCCCAACTAAGCAGAGTTGAAATTATTACAATCGAAATGCACTCGGTATACAACTTTTGTTGGGAACTTTCTTTTTTAAAATAATTATTCAATAAGGAAAGATGTGTACATATACAATTTATACCAATATTAAATAACTAAATGGAAAATCTAAATTATGAGGTGGGAAGACACAGACCTCATCAGATCTTCTGATGTTGCCATAAAATGAAATCTCACCTCTGCTCCACGACGCTTTTGAGGCGTTCGTTTTCGCTCTTCAGCTGAGCGGCCTCTGGACTGAAGGAGATTTTCTCATCATCCGTCCCGTTGAAGCTCTGCGCCTGGTTTGCTGAAGGAGTCTCCCGTCCAGACTCCTGCTGGATGACACGGATAAAGTCAGATACGAGGACAGGCTTGGAGTTTACCTGCAGCTGCTACATTAAGAACGCGGACGTGGGGCCGACATTCTGCCTTCTCCATGATAGGAGACAGTCGTTCAGATGAACGGTGTGAGGAAGCTGAACATGTGAGCTCTGACAGAAGGGATGAAGAAACTTTTGCCAGTATTTATCATGTCATATGGTCCAGTAGAGCCCTGCGTCTCAGGGCTGAGACTGAATGCTACCATCTGGACTCGCTGCCAGCCTGAGAGCTGGGCTGGCAACAAACTGCTGAGTGATGTACCTCCAATCATCTCATCACTGGATCCTTATGTTTTTGTGAAAAGAAAGTCAACATTTCTGGATAATAAGTCGTTGCAGAGAATTTCTAAATAATGTCCTCCTTCTGAAGTTGTGTCAACATGTTCTGTGTTGCAATCAGTCGTTTACAGGGAGGAGTTCCTCGAGCAGCTGAGAGATTCTTTACCTGGGAGTGGTTGCTCAACGTGTCCCCCTTTTCTTGCGATTTGTCCTTTGCCAACTTTGCTGCGTCTTTTACTTCCTGGAACTTCTCTGCAAACTGAAAACACAAGAAATAGAAGTTGTGACGAGTGGCTAAACAAGCCGACACTGATTTAGCTTCTGATGCCTCTGGCTGCTTTCAAAGGAGATTCATTACTTAGAAATAAAAAAAAAAATTAAATAAAAACACTGGATCCACACCTCTTTTTGTTTCAATACTGCATTCAAAACGTGTGATTACCATGAAAGCTGTGCACTGATAAATATCCATCCATCTCCAACATATATATTCATATAAATAAAGGTTTGAGTGAAGACACTTGAAATGTTTAATGTTTACCTTTGACAGCTGTTGCTCTGAAGCAAATCCCAGCCCGAACACTGTGTTGGCCCTGCTGTCCGCCCACTGGCCAAACTTCTGGGACGTCTTAGTGAAAGTCATGTTGGGTGTGATTGTGCTGTTGATAATAACCTGACAGATAAAACAGCCAATTAGTATCACACATTTTTAACATGTATTTAAATGGGGGTCAGTACAAATGGAGTGCTAAAAAAGACTTTTCAATTCTTAAATAAAATGCAATCGAATGCATAAACCGTTGTATTCACATGTTAAATCAAAGCTGTTACTTTATTAGGTTTATATTTTTCGCCTTTCAACAGGGAGTTCAATCAGCTTTGCAACGACTGCAAAAGCAAATGAAAAGAAATGTCATTTTAATCGGCCGCAATAAAAGATATCCAGATAAAAATTTTTAAAAAAGTCAAACATCCAAAAATGAAGCGTAATGCTCTGACGGCTGCTGACCCACTGACATTCAAAGCGTCTGCATTTGTGACGGTACACATTTATCTTTTGAAGCAAAGCAGCGAATGAGACGGTAAGAATCACCTGCTGCAGAACAAGACTGAGGGATTTGTTGAAGCAGCAAAAGTCTGACTGTTTGTGAACAGACGAGTCTAAAGTCGGATTCAAGGAGAGACGCGCAAATAAGCACAAGAGGACATTCTCACGACCAAGATCCAACAGCACTTAAAAGCAGCACATGTTAATTACCCCAACAATTAGGAAACAATAGAAGACAGATTAATCACAGTGCAGCCCTGGTCTCATAGCAACATGGCTCTGAACACCAGATTACAGATTTCAAACTACTGACAGACTTGTGTCCTTTCTTACACCCCCACCGTCTCGCTCTCCATCTTTTCAGTGGCTTAAGTGTTAAAAACATTTTCGCTGAAATCACTGTTGGATACAGAAATGCAAGAAAACATAAGAAAGCAATCCACTAGGCAGACTCAAATAAAACAGCATCTCCCTTTCAGAGGTTTCAACAACACAAACGTGACCCAGTTTACCCTGAAGAGGAACCTGAACAACGTTCGCACGTCTCATTTTAAAGCAGCCAAGTGAATATTTAACAGAGCTCATTGTGCTGGCTCAAAGCAGTGTGTTAAGATAAGATAAAACTTTAATTATCCTTGTGAAAAAAAATAAAACAAACAGGGCTAAAGCTGCAGGATAAAAAAAGAACATTGTAAGCAGACATGAGATTTATTTTGGCGCTTGACAAATAAAACCTCAATATCCAAAAGAATCGGTAGAGATGTTAAGTCTGATTTTCTTTTCCTTCATAAAATTTAACTTTTTTGCTGTATAGTACAACCTACACACATCTTCATTTGTTGCAGTAGTAATTTACTTTTTTTTTTAAATTGGGAACCTATTTTTCCAAAAAAACAATAAAACATGCGTAAAAAGTTAATCCTAGATTTATTTGCATCCATAATACTTCCAACAAAATCAATGTCTGTCAATCATTTACTAATTTATTCTTTAACCAAAGAAAGACTGTCAAGATCATCAATAACCCATGTGCTCATGTTTCCCCTCTGGCAATAATGTGATGCGTCAGTGGCCTTTTTCTCCTAGTCAGTCTTCACAACCCCATTAAAGGAAAATCTGTGTTGATCTTCATAAAAATCAGGAAAGCGGCTAAACCTCCTGTCCAGTCGTAACAATAGTTAAAAGGTTTAAAACAACTGGAACTGCAAAAAACGCTGAACAAGAACCCAAACTTATCAGAAATTTCAGAGACGGCATAAAGGTTAGGGAGGTAGAAATGAAACGTTCAATGTTCGAGAACTGCAGCAAAGAGTTTCACCAAAATTCCTTAGCAATCGTGAAAATAAAGATTGTTTTGGTTCCCACTTCTAGTGACTCTGTTGTAAAACACGTAAATACTGAAAAGTCACTTCTACCACTAAAGCGTAATGGAGGGTCTGTAATGCTGCGGACCAGTTTCCTCTTTGAAAGACTGAAATCTGCAACAACATAAAGTAGCAAGGCCTCTTAAATAAAAGAAAAATACACAAAGATAACTTAAAATGCAAATAATCTGTAAGCCTCTACAAGCAAGACTAAAAATGAATCATCACTGGGCCTTTAGCTGTGGAATGATCCATAATTTGGTCAAATCAACAGCAGGAAAAACAAAAAACAACAAAAAAACAAAACAAAAAGCAACTTCCACATTAAACCCTTTCAAGATCTAAAACATATAATAAGAAAAAACTTGTAGTGGGAGCTGAGAGCTGAAGGGAAGAGAGGATCCAGGACGATGTAAATACAGCAAAGATCCTTTTATCCCCATGATGAACTATGCTACTCTAACAAAAAGATTTTTCAAGACTTAACAGATTTTTGTTAGCAGTACAGGCATACGAGCAAAATGTCTGGGGAAAGTTGGCATTTATTTTAAGAAAGTCAAGTGAACTGGTACGTAGGTCCTCCGACTGTATTTTAGCGTGTAGGAATGCACAACATGGTGAGCAAGCAAATGTGCGAGTGGGAGGGCGAGTGGAGTGACGCTGGCAGCTGTGTGGATGGTGAGATGGGCTGCAGATCAAGTGGCACATGAGGCACAGACAAGATCGGTGCTGGCCCGCGTCCCGAGGGGCAGATAAAAAACCCCAGATTTTCAGAAGACTATAGAAAAACTCGGTGTCTAGTGAATCCACAGAATACGATAAGTCAGAATAAGGAGTAGTCATGCAAAACAGGCAAAGAAATTCATGGGCAGGAAAGAAATGACATGATTTTGAAGATTTGAAAAAGGCCTGAGGGGGAAAAAAGTGAAACCCACAACTTGGCACAGTTTTTTTTTTTTCTTTTTTTTTCCCCAGGGTCTTAGAAGCCAGAATGTACAACCTGACATTACAGTATGACTCAAAGTACAAATCATGAAGAAGCTGACAGCAAAGCCTGTCACAGTTATGCCAAGTAGGAGGAAAAAAAAACAAAAGTTCCTCTGTATGTTTGCCAAATCTTTTAATCTTACTATATATACACACACGCGCTATGATATGCAAAGACCGAAAATGCACTCGCATGCCCATGTCTCTGTGGTGGCAATGACGCAGGTGAACTTCAGAAGGTAAATTTAGTTGCAGTCGATGATGGGATCAAAGATCTGAACCCTCTAAGATCTAAATGAGGGCAAAAGCGCTCACATGTTCTGTGTCTGGTCTCAATCGGTGTGAGTGGGAATGTTTCCTGGTTGTTACGCTGATGGGAGGCTAATATGCCTGGAATGTGAGCACATCCTTTCTTCCGCTTTACCTGGATTCATTCCTTCAGTAAATAAAGCTGTAGAGATGTTTGAGGACATTTATGCAGAACTTTAGCTGAAAACTCAGGAGAATGTCGCTCTGCAGGTTGCTGCAATATTAATAAAAAAAAATGCATATCCAAATATGGAGGAAATTCAGTTCCTGACATTCAGCTGATAGGGAGCAGCATTTTTACTAGTAAATAATGTTTCTGATTATGCTGCGTTTATGAACGGAGCTGCTGTTGGAGCTTCAGATTAACTCATACCAGGTTTGGTGTGATCCTGTTTGGTAATTGTTTTGGGGCTTAACAGCTCTGTTCATTCTCATGACAGCTGCACATGCAGCAAAACAGCCAATCCAGCTCCATTTTAAAACCACACTTCACAAGAACAATGGAGCTTTCTGAAAACTACGAAGCATCCTCTCAAAACAACAATTCTGAGCCTGACAGATGCACAAACAGCAGGACGGAGTTATAGACTGTCGAAATAAAAATGCCTCCTTGTCACTACACTAGAGAATGTGCAGGGTTGAAGAAAACCCCAACAAAAGAATAAGATTCAGACTAAAGTTTGGCAAAATAATCTTCAAGTGCATTTTAACACCCAGAACTGTCTTTTTTTTGTGGGCATTTCCTATTTGCTGGAGTCAGTGAATGGGACAGGAACCTCCATTGTGGGAAAAAAAAAAGGTGAGATTTTCAGCAATAAACTGTAACACTATCACTTATATAGAGTCTCTAAAGCCCACAGAAATGTGCAACTGCAACACATTTGAAAGGGATTTTACAGGCTTCCATGTTCTTCTGGGTTTTAACCTGAGGAAACGGCCGTGTTCAGTGGTGATCCAACTATAAATATGTGAGCATTTCACAGTGTTTACGTCGCAAAACTGAATTAGTCATTTAAAAAATCATCAACAGTATTTAATGAACCACACGTTGGACCAAAAAGAATGAAATGCACACAAATGTTACATCTTTCCATCTTCACAAGGACTTTGCATCGACTTTCATTTATTTCAATAGCGGAACTCTGACCATTACATGCCTGACCCCATGTCTAACCTGAACTCAGTTTTTATTTATTTTCTGTTATTGCACGTTTTTATGCGCAGCACTGATATTGTTGTAAACACTGCCGTTGTAATAACGGTATGATATTTTGATGTTATAATCTTGTACAGTATATTCTTAATCGTTTGTTTTTTACATAATTTTAAAACTTTTGTGCACCTACATCTTGATGGTTCAGGTTACATCTGTTCTACTGCACACGCACAGAATCTAATTTCTGTTAAATCTGATAAGGATGCATTGAGATTTATTTGTGCTCTAAAACCGTTTAAGCCCCCAAAATATTGACTCAAGTTAAATTAACCCACTGCAAATGTGTGTCAATTTAAACTACTGCAGTGGGAGTAAACAAAAATGATGAGCTGCAGAACTTAAACTTAATAATCCTGAATTACAATGCTGGGGAGGAAAAGAAGTAATCCGAAATGCTTCACGCTCTTCCTCTGCAAAGGTTTATCCAATAGTCCCAGTTAAATGAAAACTTAATACTTTCTAGGTCGGGTTTCCCCCTCAGCAGCCAGAGAGGGGATCCGAGTTTTAACAAGCTCACATTGTTAGCAAAGACAATCGAAAAGATGACAGATTGTTAACTCCTGAAATAAATTTGTCGCTTTACATGTCAGGTTAGGGTATGAAAACCTATTACAAATAGAATAATTCATAAGCATAGAAAAAGAAAAAGGAGCACAGCACTTTGCAGGTTCCTGGGCTGAGCTGTACGATTCGGGATACTGACAGCGGAAAGTGCTGATGTGCTCTTCCTCTTGCTGCAGCATCATCAGTGAGATGCCTACACATCATGACTGGACAAATGCGAGCTGATGGTCCGTCATGTTCAGCAGAACAAATCATTACCCTGGACAGACATGTTCCCCCTGCAGCTACAGTGAATGAACCAGAAACTATATTTAACACTCGATGATTCAACATTTCCTCGAATTTGGTTGCTCGGCTCTTAGAGACGCCACATTCACTTTGTAAACAAGGAGCGAAAATCTAAATCTGAACGCGTTATCTCCTCTTAAGCCGAGATAACATTTCAGAAATCTTTATCCTCATGCTTGACATGTAATGGTTCCCTGCAGAGTTGTTATGACACACCTCTGCTGCGGCGGCTACAGGAGTGTGGGGGAATGTGGCAGACGGGGAGGACAGCGGAGCAGCAAACAGGGCCGTCATATCATTTATATAGAGGATGCTAAACGCCTTGTAAAAATATTTATGAACCATTTGAACTTCTTCAAATTTTATCGCATTACACCGACAAATTTCTGTTAATTTATTTGGGATTTAAAGTAATCGAACAACAAAACGAGAGACCAAAATCTTTTTGCAAGGATTCTTCTTAAAAATAAGCTCAACCTGCAGATGAAAACAACTTCCATCCGGTCGGTCAAATTTGCAAAAAAAAAAAAAAAAAAAATCTATTGGAAGAACACTTGGGTTTGCATTTATTGATCGCTTACTGGAAGACGGCAGAAATGGCTTTCTGTGTGATATCCCATATTCCAATGAAACCACACAGAAATCCTGCGAGAGCCACCGGTCCGACGTTTGGTTGGTAATCCTAATCCACTGTCTCTCAAGTTGCTCTGCTTAAACGCTGGGCGATTTAAGGCTCAAAAACTATTGCCTGGCTGTGTCAGCCGAGTGATACTGCTGTCATAATGCTCCGGCGGTTTTCACACAGAGGATTGCCATGGAAACCCATCATCTACTCTTTCACTCAGCTGAGAGAAATAGTTTTAATATGAAAGAGAGCCAAACTCATGTGGAGCGGCTCGTAACTGGAATGTCTTAAGTCCTGGCGTTTTAGTTTTTCAAGCCATGCAACTCTAACCTAAAACACAGAAAGAAAGAAAACATTCAGACATTACTCAAAGGATGAACCAGCATCCTCAAGTCTGAAGAGGCATTTCTAAACAACGCTCAGGATTTATGGAGCCTTTTGTGAAACGGTGCTATAATAATTAATAACCTTTTCAAACAAAGAAAAGCGCAAGAAAAATAAACACCAGCATGCTACGCCGGTCCTTATCAGTGGGAGCTTCAAACGCAACATTAAAATCCATAATGAGTCATTCTGTTCGGTTCTAGCTGTGGGTGCATAACCTCATCTTTGTCTCCAGAAAGCAGTTAAAATGTTTGCACATTACGATCGCGTTACACTTTGACAGAAAACGCACACACAGACCTTGGATCCATCCACGCTGATAATGCGATAGCTGTTGCGTGTGCTGTCGTAAAAATAAGAGACGGTGACGGCCTGCTTGCTGGCAGGAACCCAGTTCTTCTTGGTGCTGGGATCGATTTGGAACACGTGGGCCCTGGTGGTGTAGATCGGCTGCTCCCTGCAGAGTTGAAAACACAGAGGAAGGACCACATTAGAGGGGACTTGAGACAACATGAGCAAAATATCTACAGGTTAAGATAAGCTCCACTGATAATGAGTCATATCCGACACCGTTTTTTGCTACATGCACAGGTAGAGTTGCCCAATATCTCTTGGTGTCTCAGCATCCCTTCCCTTCAGAGTCCCCAGGCTCTGAGGGATAGGTGATAATGTAACACAAACCCTTCAGTAAATCCTTATAGACACTCGGAGCCATTAGCACATCAGCACGCTCCTACGTCTCAAAGGTGTCAATAACACCTTTCTACTTGTATGTCAACACAAAGCGGGCACTTGTGGGTTTGCACTCAACTTCATTTTCACTTGGATAAAGACACAAATCTTCAATAAAATTCCAGACAATTTAAAACCAACAACAAAAAAAGTTCATGTCCAGACAAAAAGATCCATGGGAACTTGGAAAACTTCAAGATGCAACAGGTTTTCGATGAATCGTATGTCGGTGCATATTTATATTTCTCAATGTGAACACCAGATGTAAAAAAAAAAAAAAAAGCTTCAAATATTACTGCAGAAATGTGAACTCGTTTTCTGCCATTGCTTGAACGACTGACGAGTAAAACGCTACAGAGCTTCGCTACATTTAATCCCAGATAGTGTTTTATGAGTTTACAAGCCGACTTCAGTTGTGCCATGTTACGCCACACATGAGCAAAGCCAAAGTCTAGCTGCCTCCAAACAATTTTCCATCAGTTAAATGTAAAGCACGCATAAGATAAAAACTATAAAACTGGCTAGCGGTGCCAAACTCGGAAGTGACTGTGTTGGAGGAACACTGAAGGTCACACCATTTTTCTGAGAGAGTGAAGTGATTTACCTCAGCAATTTTGCTGCATCTCTCACCAAGAGGGGAGAGATGGCCTGTGAGAATAGAGCCAGTTGAACTGCAGCACGACTTAAGGCAGGCTAAATGCTCCTCAGCTTTACACATCCCATTCTGAAGACAGATCACCATCTATTTTGGTCAATTGCACCAACACACACAATCGCCTGAGCAAAAACTAAGACACAATGATCGGAAAGTTGCAAAGTATTTTAAACACCTACAACCAAAGCTAGTTGTCCCTCTGTCGTACTTTCATCAGTTGCCCTGGCAGAGATTTAAATTGGGAAACAAATGTGGTCAATGCATCATGCATCTGCTGCTTTTGTTCACTGACCTGCAAGATTTCACAGTTCATCATTTCCAGGTAGAACCTGAAGCAACTTGCCACATTTGAGCAGAGCAAGATAAAATTCTCCATCTCATGCAGACACTTAGGTTCACCACTGGAGCAAAGTAAAAGTCATCTTTAATATTAATACAGTGCATTACGGGATCTGACCTTTAGGCAAATTCACTAAAAAGGGTTGCTTCTACACAGGAATGCAGAAGAGCCTTTTAAAACGTCCTGCTGCGAAACCTCCTAAAACAAGAAGGATCAGAGAGACTAAAAGCAGAGAACGGGGGAAAGTAATGGCTAGACTTTAAATAATTTGGATTTACAGCAAAGCAGAGATTTCAGCATTTAAGAGAAAGAATAGTTCAGAACCAGCAGTGTATATTTTAATAAAAAAAAAAAAAAAAAAAAAACACACACACCTCCACTGAGAACCTTTGAGATATCAAATTAGAAATCATCATCTAAAAATGATCTTCGTTTAAGTACAAAGGTGATCCAACCTCAGAAATATTAAAATCACCCAAAGGCTGCCTATGTGAATCACTAAAGTATTGAACGCAGAAGGGAACAATTATAATTTTTAGAGACCCTTTGTAAAAGCTGTAATAAACACTGAAAGTAAGAAAAGCATATTTTTTTATTTTATACAACCTGCGAGATCAGTGACAGATTTCTCATCTCACTTCACTGAATACCGTCTTATGTTTTTCTGAGCCTTCTCTCTTTTTGCATTCGACTTTTACCCGACTTGCTGTTCATGACCCAAATTGATATCTAGACAGTAAAGCACTGCATTTATTATAACATGTACAGAAAATTTAAATGAAGCCACATTTTTTTGATGCCTTTAAAGTCAAAAACATCTGCAAACAATCTAATTTCAGGAGATGCAGGGTTAAAGCTGCACCATTTAAAAAAAGAGGAATATGTGAAGCAGAGAGCCAGCCTGACATGCTGCAAATATTCATGAGCTAATAAAGCTTTTCCTTCCATTGGGATTATGGGTTGCTGAGAAATTAAAGCCTAATAAATTTGCTGTCCCCTTTAAGCCTAATCTCCATCTTCATCTGCTTTGGGAACAACAAAACCCATTATACAGATCACTGCTGTTGCTCCATCCACACACACACGCACACACACAGGCTGACCTTTGCTGGGGCGGCCGTGTCTGAAGCCAGCTCGCTCTGGCAGGGGAAGACAAGCGAAAGGCCAACACTGAACACATGGCTGCACTTACACAACTGTTAGTGGAATCCAATGATCTGATTTTTGGGGATAAAAGGCATTAAGTTGATTGATTTTTCCTGAATTAAAAACGATGGGGATGTTTTGACTAAATTCTGGTCCCACTGACTGTCGAGTGCTCTCTGTCCCCATCTGGTGCTTTGAATAATTTACAGGTGTGTGTGTTTCTGTGAGGGGAGGCAAGTCTGAGTTAATTTGCTCTGTCTGTCTCTACATGCATCGTCTCTTTGCTCATCTTAGATCAATAATCGCTCATGGGAAATTAATGGAGCTGCGCGCTTAAAAAGAATATGTTAAAACAAATCTAGATGTGCAGATGACAACCAGCTGAAATTTGTCAAACGTGTTCCTCCAGCTAATAGATTACAAGCCTTTGCATTAATAACAGCAGACAACACTGAAGTCCTGTAAAAGATTTACTTTAAGCCACCTTTGATGTTCCTAAACATGACAGTCTACAGGGGGAGTGAGGCTTTCCAGCACTGTGATTATGTAAAAAAAAAAAAAATATTTTAAAGCCGACACGCTGTCCAGAGAGAAAGTGTGAATAAAAGCACACAGCCGTCACTTTTGACTCTGGAGTCTCTAGATGTGCTTTCTATTGCAACGAGTTGCGGTCACATTGCATTTCTCCCCTACGTGGTTTTAAAAAAGACAAGAAGCAGCAAAACAAAACTAAAAGAAGAAGACGGAGCTACTAGAGGAACTGGTTTTAAACAAGATTCCTGAGTTTAGGAATCCACTCCAGGCCAGCAATCCAAACAGACGCTGCTCATCCATCAGCCGCATTCAGAAATTTTATGACCAAGAAGTAATGTGAGGTCAAAGGGAACAAACAGAATGTCAAAATTGAAAACCAGCCTGTTTGACAGAAAATCTGCAGCGAGCGGCCTCAGAGACGGAGGCTGCAAATTTCCATTTCCGACAGAAAGTGAACAGTATCTGACTGACAGGTTATACAGCCTACGTAAGGAAGAAAATAAAGCAACCGCTGTCATTCATCCTCATTCAATAAATGGTCAGGATGGACCTGAAAATACATTAGCGCATTGAAATGAAATACAGAGAAGCATTCTTATTAGTTCAACTTTGCTTGCTATATAGAAAGATAATACTTTACTGGTGCACACTAAAGAACCTAGGAGTGCTGTTAAAAATGTCTGAAGTTTGCAGGTCAGAGAGGGAATCAGCACACCATGTAGCACCAGGTTTAGTGCTTTGAAAAAGCAGTAAGTATATAAAAAACATCAACTGTGCATTCAGGTACTAATGGAAGCAGAACCACAGGCTCCATCACATAAATGAGTTTGTTACATAAGATATTCTCATTTGTCTCTTTGCCACTGGGTCAGTCTAAGGCCAGCTGTCCAAGAAATGGGTTTTCTTCTTAATAAATTGTCAGGAAGCAAAACAAACCACAGGAAACCAGTGCAACAAAAAGCAGATTGAATATTTAGGAACAAACAAAAAGGTGTTCAAGACAAATCTACTTTTTGTTTGTTTTACATTTTCATTCTTGATTAGACATGCGCCAAACCAGAACACCCAGCAGCCCAAATGGTCCAAACAATGATCCAATAGGAAACATGTTGACCCCCCATCTCCGATCAACGCGCTTTAAAAAATAAGTTTGTATTCTTGTTCGCTTCAAGAACTTGAGCAATAGAAGGAAAATTACTCACTGCTGATTTTGAACAAATTATATTTTATCACCTTCCCCTACCAGCGCTGACATGAACTCAGCTGGATTTTCAATGAGAAAAGAAAACGGGGGGATATCTTTATTCCAACGAGAAAAGGGAAAATGACTTCCTCTAGTTCAGAAGATTTGGAGGTCAGCTGCACAATATGACACCATTAAAATGAAACCCTTCTCTAATTTCAAGTCGGAACCAAAACAGAATCAGTCACTGAGCCTATACTGCAAAAAAAAAAAAAAAAAAAACGAAAAAATGAAAGTCTCAGTATGTCTGTGTGTGTGTAATCCTCTTTATATCTCAAACATACAAGGCTGGATATAAACTAGATGTTTTATGGAACAGTAGGAATTCACAGATTTGACTGAGCAAAACAGAGAAGAGCTCTGTTCATTACAGCAAACCACCTGGGTTTTCAGTGCAATAAAGATGCTGTTTCTCTAATGAAGTCAGGAGGTTAAAGCCCAGTTTTGCCCCCCAGATACTGTATGCAATAACCTCAGCTGCAGGATTTCTGCTGTATGTGACTGAAATTACTGGAACAAAACTCTGCATTATGATTTTTTCCCCCCTTCTTTGGACATTTACAAAGGCACCAAGCTTGCTCTGATTCATAGAAACCTAATGAGACTTACGAATCTGAAATATTTATCCTATGCCTTCATCTTTATTTTAAAGGATGTTCAGCTAAAAGTTTAAATGTGGATTTTAATGTAAGGAACATTACAGGGTTTTTTTTGGAGGGACAAATGCTTTGCTTGCCAGTCACAATCACAACAAGTTTTATAAGTTTTTAAAGTGACAATATCCACATGAAATCTTGTTGGTGCAACATAAATATGCTTAGAAAACAGGAGCAAAATAAATTTGATGCCAAACACAGCCGGTTACATAAACTGAAGCTACGCTGGTGGAAATCCGGGGAAAAAACATAATCCTGATTATGGCATGTCATCAATAGCATCTTCACACATGCACAATTACTGATTCAATATACAGCGATGCACCCCCTATGCCATCACAGATAAAGGCTGGTGCATATTTTAGTCCCCAGTAGCTAGCATGCAGAAAATGTAATGCTTCCTTCCCCCCCTTAAAAAGCGAGCTCAGATCAAGATGCATCCGATCACAAAACGAGTCAAGTGAAATCAGCCTGCCCCTGCCTGGTTTTCAAAGAAGCCCGATGTATTCCTCCCTCTGCTCAACACATTTCTAGACCTAGCAGAGGACCGTGTGTGCTGTCGAGGATGTTGTGACACACCCACTTAGTTTTATTTCAGAGCATGCCCTTTCCTCCAGACGGCTTCGCGAACAGGCTTGTTAGCATTACTAAATGTTTGACCATGAATTTACATTTTGCTTGACTGAGGATAGAAGTTCTCAATTTAATGCCGAAGTGATGCAGTTGTTGTTGATGCAGTAATGGTGTCAGTGGTGATGAAGGCGGAGAAAAAGTTATCAGATCTTAATATGGAAGGAGAACAGCAAGCTGCAACATAATGACAAGTTTACGCTTAATTGTTTTTTTGCTGTTTCTTTTCCCCACCGGCTACAAACATTGTGACATCTCACGATTGCAGTGTAGCATGAAAGTATACTTTTAACTTGTGCAATATTAGTATCGCAAAGAACCTTTTATGTATATCGGCTTTTGTAGTCTTGGTGTCATGAGTCCATGTTGTGTGCCAATATTTAATTTAACTGGTTGAATGAAGCCAAAATTAGATGTTTTTTATATTAAATAATATGAGATATCAGATTATCTTATATTATTTGATATCTTACTTGTATCATGGAGCTTTACCACCCCTAGATGTAGCTTTCTGCAGGATAGCCTCTATACTATCGAAGCCCAAACAGAACAGCTCTTTCTAATTTCATCATCAACAAATGATGAAGTTTTGCCTCAAGTTGATGTTTTGCCTATCCCTTTATCAAAGGATAGGCAAAACACTGACATTGAGATTGTTAGAAAAACCTGTTCTGTCTACATATAAACAACTGCAGTCACAAAACATAACTGCAAGTAGATTTTCGAAATTATTTAAAACAAAATTGCCAACGCAAAATGACTTGGAACACTGAAATTACAACAGACTTCCTGGATATAATCTTTGGCAGAAAACTAAATTTCAAGTGTTAAAGTGCACACGCTGCAAAATGATAATGCATTTGCCCAGGTGGGCAGATTAACTGCCCTTAATACCCACACCTGATGATTATTTTTAGTGGCTGAGACGATAAAACTCAGAAACTGGTGGGGATGTTCTGAAATTAAAAGAAAAGAGTGAGAAAAATGCGAGTAATCAACTGAGTCATCCCAGTTTTCACCGATAGTATTGAAGTTACACGTTTCCTTCATATCGTGACGCAGCACTTTTACAAGTCAACCTACTAAACCTGGTGGATGAAGGACGAGCAAAGATGAAACCCTCACCACTGAACTTCTCAGTCCAAAGGTCACTTAAGTGATTTTCAACTTAAGTAACCTTAAGGTGACTTAACCTAAAATTTTACCATTATAGGTTAAAATTTGACCCTATAATGGTCAAAATGTGATATTTTGACTATTATAGGCTCAAAATGTTAAATTTTGAGCCTATATTATAGGCTCAAAATGTTAAATTTTGAGCCTATAATGAGATACATTTGATATTGTTTGGTTTAATTTGACATTTTTTTATAGCTTTATTTACAAGATGCAAAAAAAGAGAAAAACACACAACCTGCTTATTAAAAATGGAAGAAAATGAGGACCTAAAAGACAAACATCAACCAAAGTTAGAATGCAATCTTAGGCCTGAATTGCTCAGTTAATATTAAAACAATGCACAAAAACACCAGCTCACAGATCAGCAAGTTTTGCCTTAAGAAATATTTGAATATTGTGATGCAACCCCCAACATACCTGAAATCAGTCACAATGCAGTCAAAACACTCATGATATAAAAATCAGATTTCATTCAGACTGGGTCTTCTCATTACATTTGCATTCTGATTTGCTATAATACTGTAGCGTTAACAACCAATTCTGAACAACTGAATTGACAGAATCATCAATTTTCTCTTTTTTAAATTCCCATCAGCCTGCTTTAGCTGCAGTCATCAGTGACCTTCACAAGTCTTGCCAGTTATTGGCGTCATACAGCAGCATCTCATGTAATGCAGGCGACAGGCCAGCTTCACGCCAGCAGACGCAGCAGGCCCCCCCACCGCCACACTGAGGTGACATGAAGAGCCCAACTTAATCTGAGAGATCCAAGGAAAAGGGAGTGAGGAAATCTCCCCAGAAACCCAGTATGACAGCAGATGGCCTCCTGGGCTTCAAACATCTGCTGAGACAATGTTCAATCCACCATCCATGTCCCTCTTCTTTTACCCTTTTTACCACTAAAACCCATTTGTTCTTGTAAACAAGAGCTCGATGAGGGCTGCCTCCAAACCAGAGGCAGACAGGCACACACTCTGGTTCTCTGGTTAGGCTTAAAGTCCAGTCTCCTGTCAGGGCGGCCAAGAGACCTGCTGCCATGTCACAGAGCCTAATCAATGAGTGTTAAGCCTTTGGATGTCATTCTCTGGCCAGCCAGGAGATTATCATCTATCCCTGTGTTAGGGCTGCTCCCAGCATAGCTTGCTTTAAATAGCAATATGCTGATTATACTGCTGGCTGCCTGTGTGCTTATGCTGTACAACAGGGCTTCAGGCAATCTAAGCTTTATTTTTCAGTACTTCCAGAGACACGGTGCATTAGCTGCTAACCTCTTCCTAAAATACAACTTTCTTTCACACTGCAGCAGTACAAATTTTCTCACTCCCAAAATTCAGCAGTGTTCAACTGCAGGTATGCGATTAAGGCGTATGTTTGCATTATTATAACAGAGACAAACTCACAATGGCCTCAGTGAGTCCTATGGAACTTTAGTGACAAAAACAAAACAATAAATGACGCCAGTGACTTCATACAGTTAAAGACTAGTAATTAAGGTACAAAAGAAAAATATCCTGGGTGTTTCCTCTCCTAAGTATTTTTTTGTGAAATGATTAATCTAAAACTTAAATTAGAAGTGAATAGTTTCATACAGAAGAACTCCCAACAATGAAGTGAAAACAAAAAGTAAGATACACCTCGTCAGCTCTGACTGATCCCCAGGGTGCAACATTGTTGCATCATCGCAAGGGTGTAACCAGAGAGAGAAACATTGTGCAAGTAAGATCGCCTCCGTAAAACTTCTGCTACACATTCCTGTGAGATCAACTTTGTATGATAAGATGTCCAAGAATCAGCCATCAGTCCACAAACCAAACGTTCAGATAAAAACAAACAGCCAGTCTACACCGAGGGCACAACCAACAATTATTTTAAGAATAGATTAATTGGACAAAATAACATTCACACTATACAGATTCTTCATTTAACACAATAAATGAAAAATAATTCAATTCCTTTTCTAATAATGAAAAATAAATTCTAGTGCCTAAGATATAAAACAATAGCATTCTATTAGTAAATGTGAACTAGGTGAAGCTAAAATTTTACCACTTAAAATTTGGTTCAAACATTACAGGCAAAGACAGTTTTATCTTAATTGTAAAATTTATTTTTTGTATAGTTTTGGGTGGATTACGGCTCCGACTCCATTTTGGGGTTTTTTTAAACCTAAAGGCCTTCTTTGAGTCTCTACACTCCAGTTAATCATTTATCCATTACTGAATTAGTTGACAATCATTTCGATAATCGATTAATCATTTCAGCCCTGGTCTATAGATATACATTTTTAGGTTACAATATAGTGTTTGTAATACCAAAACAATCATGGAGCATATTTCTTTTTTGTGTATTCAAATGGAATAAAAGCTTCATGAATCTCAAATGTAGACCCGCCAAGCTCAGGTCACACCAGAACATGTATTTTACATTTATGAATAGAGACAATGTAATATAAACCAGATTTCCTTTTAGCGAAGGAAGTTGAGTGAAACAGACCAGCGACTTTCCGTGGGGTGCCGACTACATGTTGGCTGAAAATGCAAGTAAAAAAAAAAATAAAAAAAATCACCCATTAACCGAGTGCTCATGTCGCCCCATGAGAAATGCTTCCCTAGGAAGAGAGCCATATCGAAAAACAAAAAACAACAACTCTGGGTATCCATACGATTTGATTCGAGTTGGAACATCTAGAATGGCGTAGGACATAAATTATGGCCTACAGTAAAACTAGAATTAGAGTTTCAAATAGTCAAAGGAGTAGGTGAAGGAGGCTAGACACAAAGGAAGTAGAGAACTCATTGTGTCTGGTGTCCTTCACCTTACAGACATTAGCATGAGCAGCACTTCACTCGGTTTGATGCATTTTGGGTTTGAAGGAGCCTGAATGGTTGTATGGTTGTCTGGTGTGTGGGTGAAGTTAAAATCCATCGTCTCCACCATCAGGCGGGCGTAGCAGCTGTACGCCCCATTTCTCCATCAGTTTGATATCAATGTCAGACACTCTGGTCAAAGCCTGTAAAGCTATAACTATAATATATAATGTCACAACTAGAGCTTCCGCTTTATATGTGCCACTTTGAACATCATTACCCTACATGTACACCAACTAGTCACATTTTCAGAAGAGCAGCCTGGTATTCATGTAATGACAAAACACTAACAGTAGAGAAAAAGGATTTGATTGAAAACAAGCATGAGAACAAGATGCATCACTACCCGAGAGCACTTCTCCTATACTTCCTTCTCGCTGAGATTCAAGTGTAAACTTGTTTAATCACAGCCATAGGTACACTGCAGATTTCTTAGCATTGTGTGCTGCAGAGATAAACGATTTCAGAAGGAGAGCCCGCCTCTTAATTTAAAAAAGGATTAAAAATAGGGAACTGCAAGTGAGTTTAAAAAAAAAATCTAAAGTTTTGAACTGAGCCCATTTAGAAAGTCACTTTTGATTCTCTGATGATGTAAATATTGGACAAATCAGCCATCAGCTGATTACAAAAGGAAGCATCTTCTAAAACAAAAGTGATGGCAAACTTGACTCGTAATATTAAAATGAATCCCGATTTCCAAGGAGACGGGTGCTTCTGCCTTCCAAGATTCTCTCAGCCATCAGATGTTATAAGGCAGAATGAAACCACAGAGCCGTCTCCACCAGTAAGTGTGACCTGCCCAGTCTTGGCCTGGCTCCTGGTCCACGGGGCCAGTTTCATGACACAACAAGACCAACACCTCTCCAAACCGGTTCGGTGACTGTAAAACTTCCAAGACGATGACGAGATTGTAAAACTGGTTTGATTTTATGTAGTTAGAGACAAACTTGTGTAATCTGGTAGAAACTAGTAATGTGGAAGTGGATGACGGGTTTTCAGAAAGCTACTGAACATTAATGCCTTTAAATACACAACATTAGTTTTGCATATAATGTAGAGGAATCCCTAACATTTACATATTCTTTGAGAGAAAATTCATATTAAAATCAACTTTTTAAAAAAATCATTGTGTCAAAATGTAGAGGAACAGTAGGTACCTCACATAAACATCCCAATCAAGTATATGTCAAGTGGGCTACGGATTGCATAACTGTGGAGATGAGCCAGAGTCAACACTCCACACAACAGACTATAGACACAAAATTATGTGCAGTTTCTTGTAAACGACAGTGGAAGCACACACTCTCCAGAGAACACACACACACTCCCACAAGTGCCATATCTCTCCTCGTTAGTGGGCAGTGTTGACTCTGACACCTCCATATCATAAGCCGCAAAGCGGTAGCTGCACAGATTATGAAGAACGCAAAAACGCACAGGGATCCACTTGAAATTACGTACTATACGCAAGATAATATTTTTACATAAGAAGTCGCATTATCTCACAGAAAAGAGGTCTGTAAATATAATCTTGTAAAGCAAGGATCCTCCTCACGGACAGTCGAGCCGAGACAGTTCCCCCTATTCAGGTGAAGTGAATAACAGGTGAACAGCTATAGAGGCATTTCTGCGAACCGACACACATTGAACAGTCAGGTGTTAAAAAAAGGCGCTCTGAAGGACAGCGCTCTCCGGATCACTCACCCCATTGCAGCGGACTTGAGGCGCAACTCCTTTTCTTTATTTAGAGGCTATAGAAAAAAATAATGTTAAAAGTGAGGTCCTTAAAATATTAGTGGTCAGCGGAGTCAAAACCCCGCTTTGTCCGCAGCGGGAAAAAAGTCCTCTTGCTGCTGAGAGACAAGTGAAATACGAGAACACTTCTCCGTAAACTCGATTCACCGGGTTGTCAAGCTCGCTCCTACAGAAACACCTTCAGTTCAGGAAATTTTTTTTTTTTTTTTTTTTTTAAATCCTCTCCTGGTTTGTCGCTCCTATCAAACGTGAGGCGCTAAATCCCACTAAGGAATGGCTTCCTCCTCGCTTCCTGCAGTAGGGCGATAAGGAAATAAGTTGATGTTTGTCTGCCTGGTCTCAACGCGGAGTTTCTTCCTCCCCAGAGGGATTGTGTTTCATATGAAGGGCAGCAGAGGCAGCAGGCAGCAGCGACACGGAGCGGCTTCCTCCACCTGCCTCCTTTTGCAAAACCACCCACTCTCTTTAAACCTGCGGTATCTGTGGTGCTGGGCTGCGGTTTCACGCTGACAACTGTGTCCAAACTGTGGTCTGAAATCACGAAATGTCCAAGAAAACAGAACCCACAGCTTGTTTTTGTTTTATTTCGTTTTTTAAACACTTACATGTTTATAATGCTGAATTCCTGGAGTTGAGATCCGTTATACAGTCAGATGGACAACTAATATGCATATTAGTTAAACTGTGTCTTCATAAACCGGACTTAACACGGACAGATGATGCTAATAAAGAAGCTTTTATAGAGGTTTCTAATACCTGAAAAGCTTGTAATCAGGAGCAGGTGCGCGCGCTCCCGGAACCATTATTCAAGCTTCTGTGTTTCAGGGAACATATTTTCAGTGACGTTCCGATACTAGTTGACGCTAAAGCTAACGTGTAAAGAAAGGTACGTTCTTAAATTTTCTGCTAAAGTGCATTAGAAGGACAACTTTTATGTTTTAATTATGCTAATTGTACTGGATCAATTCCTGGTTTGGAGTTCATTGCTGCGAACTTCATAGGGGAAAACAATCTTAAAATCCGTGTTAGCAATAGCAATTCAGTTTAGCAGTTTCTATTAAACAGTTTGTTTCCAATGAGCGTTTAAATGCACATTGCTAAACTAGAGACTGTATATTATTTGGCAGAAAAGATCACTCCATGTGTTTAGTTGTTGGAAAATGGAATACTCAGCATAACTGAACATATTAAGGATCTTTACGGAATAATTATGAAAATACGAAACAGACTACAGTGAAGCATGCTGCTTTCACTCGATATTAGTATATTTTAATCTTAAAAATGAACATTTCTTATAAATTTCACTGCTTAAACAAGTATTCATTCCTTGACGGACATAATGTAATTTTTCGGTTTCTCTGGTACAGTAAGGCTTTGCTGCAGTTTCAGCTCCTGGTAATCTACAGACACAAACAGCGGATATTAAAAGTGTCGCACACACCCCAATCAGTCCTCTTTAGTATTGATCTGTCATCGCGCCCCATCTTGATTGGGCAACATTTGTCCACTCTTCCTTGTAAAACTTGTTGTAATCTATCAGATTTTCAGATTTTTTTTTGTCCAGTAGCTTTTACAGATTTTCTGTCTGATTTAGTTCTGAACTCTGGCCAGAAGTCAGACATGTGCAGACACATGTCTGATTGGGTTAAGTAGTTATTGTCATAATACTGGGAAATTAAATCAGTTTTCATCTTCAGATTTTAGGCAGACACTTTTAAGTTTTGGCTTGAAACTGGTAATTTATTCGTTCATAATTTGATCCACTTTCAGTTTAAAAATTGCTTCGAACACAATCTTACTGGGCTTGAAAAATGAAGCACCTTGAAATGTTTTTTAAATTAGTTTCTGTATTTTAAACTTGTAAACATAGTATTAAAGTTATGTTGGGTTTTTTTTTTGTTTTTGAAAAAGTCAAAATCACACATAACACAATCATCTTGGCAGTTTTCTCTCATACTTTTTATTTTTATTTTTATTTTTCTTCAAAGTTTAACAGCCTTTTCTTTTAATCGTCTTGCTAACAGGATGTCTGATGCCTCAGAAAACACGCAGAGCTACGAGGAGCTGTTCTCGAACAGATTCTCACTGGAGGACAGTGAATACCAGCAATATGTGAAACGTCCAGCTGACCCGCCACCAATTGTTGACGACTGGCGGGGGCGTGGAGGGGGAAACCAGAGGGGCAGGGACAACAGGTAGTGTTGGTCCAGTTTGTGTTCAGTCAGCCGCTCTGTGGGAAATGTTTTATGCTGTAGTATTTATTTTTTTATGAATACCTTCCAGGTACCAGGACCGTCGAGGCTACAGAGACCGCAGTTGGGGAGAAGACAGAAGGTGGCGAGGGGACCGTCGTGGACAGCACTGGCATGACAGAGACAGGAACTGGGGGCATGGCAGTGGATATCAGTCTGGGTCCAGAGGCTCCAATCAGGGATACAACTCTCATAATCGTCCACATTATGATCGCTACTGATTACTCAGATTTCTACTATTTACGGTCTCATGACTTGAGCTTCACTTGTTTGTGGTAGGATTCAGCTGGTTTCTCCTTTTCATCGGTGATGCAGTAAGAGCTGCTTTTTAAATCTCCTGTTCCTTGTTTTTACTTGTAGCAAAAATACATGCAGAGGCAGAAATTTGCAATGATTGTGATATGTGAAATCTGAATTTCCAAGACAAATGTATTCATGATACAGCTTTACTTTTACCATCAGTGTATGAACTTGCAGATTAACCTTTGTTTCTATGAGTATATGTATTTTTTCTAATAAAATGACTGCTGACTGTGCAATCAGATGTATAAAGTTTAATTACATAAACCCAGTCACCTACACCAACCTTACTGTAATGGGTGTAAAGATTTTTTTTTTTTAATTCAGGTGTTCTACCTGGGATGCTCAAGTTTTAAATGTGAGTTAAGAAAAAAGTTGGAAGGTGTGTATATCTTTAACCAGGTGATCAGAGAACCACATGCGAATGATTAGGTGTCAGCTGCTGTGTGCTTTTGATACACAGGGGCAATGAATTAAGCAAAAACAATGGGTTAAGTCATAAATTCAGAGACCAGTATTTTAACCAGGCTGAGGAGTTATGATTGCAATCCACTTAAAGAAACACAATGAGGTTAAAGGCCAGAAATGTTAGCCTGTTAATTTTGTGAAGCAGCAGCTAACACTTAAACAATTTCACTGTCTTAATCTCTCCTTTGACAAGTTTTTTTTTTCTAATTTGGGAGCAGATAAAGATCAAATCACTGTCCTGCACAGAAAATACTTTTTTTTTTTGTTCTAAATTATTTTATTTATGCAGTACTTACAACTCTAGCAGACATTTAAAATGCTCACCTGCAATCTGCACTTTTAGACCCAGCTCGTCTCGTTCTCTAATAGAGATGATTATAGCTCACACACATCTACTGGTGGTGAGCATTGTAATTGTGGAGCATTAACATAAGTGTTGGTCTAGTAAGGGGAGTTGGATAATATACCCACCTGATTATATTTAAATACTCTTCAATCCAAAGGTATCTCATGAATAACATGCTCACACATCACCATCGCTGCTGAAAGGTCGTCCTGCTTCTAGAAATAGAAGCTCCTAGTCATCAGGGATGTAGCATAGTGTTAGCTACTTGGTTGGTTAAAAAGGTGAAACCAACAAATGTTATCAGAGGGTTCTTTTAAAGAGTACTTATGTTCATAGATTAAAATTTTGCATTTATGAATACACTAAAATGTTTGGCAACAGCCACTGGAGTCAGTATCTTCCCATGTATTAAGGCATCCAGTCTCAATTTTGTTCTCCAGATGGGCTTTTTATATGGGTCACTGAAATGCTTCGTGAGAACAGTGAAGATCATTCAGGACAAGTTACATTTATTCATTCAGCTCAGTCCTTTAGATTTCAGTTAAACTGCCTCAGGTTTATCAGTGCATCTGCATACGTTGTTGATTCAGAGAAGGTTTTTCTTTACCTGCCTCTACTGTCCATTAATTGTCCATTAACCCTGACTTTACTCTAATAAGAAGAGAAAAACCTGCATTCACAGTCAATATTCAGAACAGTCCACTTTTTTTAAAAAAAAAGCAGCTAAAACATTGATGTGCATCATTAATACATTACTGCAACATGCACCGTTGGCTCTGGCATATGTAGCTCTGAGCCTTAATGTCGGCACTTAGAGCTTTACAGTCCGTTAAGCAGAGGAGCTCTGTTACGTGATAAACAATAACTGTATTCGAACGCCACTGGATTTGGGATGATTTCTGAGTTTTATATTCAGATTCCCAGTGTCTACAAGGCTAACATTTAATTTGGACAACACATTCAGCTGGATGATGAGGACATGAGTGACTAAAGGAGAGAAGGGAAGGCTGCGTAGCAACCAGTTCAGATTAAATCATCTACATCCCAGAGTCCTGTGTCTCCAACCCTTTTAATATTGTCCTGTTGGCACAGTTTGGATTTAGCCTTTTTTTCCTAGTCTTAAGATTAATACTGAATAATTGCCTAATCCTGGAAGTTGAGGTGTTCCTTAAGATAATGACATTTATTGTTTTAGAAAATTGTACAGCCATAAAAATATTTTTTAAGGATTTTTTTTTAGCAAAAATCCACAAAGTGAGATTTTATCTTTTTATTTTACAATTTTTATTTATTTTTTTTTAACAGATGCATTGCATTTAGCCTGCTTTGGAATTGTAAGACGTAGGGCATTTGGTAAAAGTCCAAAACTTATTTTTCTTATCCAAACAACTAGAAGAGTAAGATGAACTAACATCCTCTGACAATCTTCAAAAAGTAGACCATATATGAGGTTCATGCTGCTGCAAAGACTAATCCGGACCTCACCTCAACGCGTTCACCTTCTCCCTTCCTGAGTATCGGTTATCCCTTCCTCATTCTTTGCACTCATATTCTAAAAATAGAGGATAACATTATTTCAAATGTTTTTTTTGTTTTGTTTGTTTGTTTGTTTGTTTGTTTTACAGCATGGAAAAACCTCCAGAACCTTTTAGGATTTATTAATGTCAAAAATCTTCACCCCTTGCTGCGTTTTAATTAGTTATCTGATAGCGAATCATTTAGAGGCTGGGAGGAAAAACAATAGAGAGAGACGAGTACGTAGAGAGACGGGAGTACTGCCTCAGTCTCATCTGCCGGGCTGTCAGGCTTCATGTGGCCTGTTTGGGACAATACAATGTGACAGCAATGGAGACAGTGTGCTGGGGGCCATGTCCTTGGTGATGAACTCATCCAGTGCAATCATCACTCCGCTCTCTCCCCTTCTTACCGCACACAGAAATACATGTCTGCACACAATGAACTCCAGTCCCCCCTCCCCACTTCCATCTATTGCACACAAACAGGAGGGGCCCTGCATCTCCCAGCCCCTGCAGCACTTTGCGACCTACATCTGGTGTTGGAGAGTGCAGGGACTGAGATCGGCCCGGGTCAGCCAGCCAGACAGCCCCCAGCCTCCAGCAGACAGTACAGAGGATTTGTGTTGCATGTGAGTCTGAATGGTGGAAGCATGCTTTGCTTTGCTGCTCTTGTCGAAATTCGTGGTTTCCAGTTTGTGCCAAGAACATGCATGTCTCCACAGAGTTGTATCTCATTAACTCATGTGAGCAAATGCTAACCAGCCACTCGTACCCACTTAATTAGGGAATTAGGAATGGGATATTTTTTATTTTATTTTAAATTGCTGCTGTTAGATGGGGTTTGACAACATCTTGTCCTCTGTTCATCCAGCTGCACACCCTATAAGTTAATCATGCATCTGCTCAGGTCATGCATGTAAAGAGAGTGGACTGTGCTGCCGAGTCGAGCTTGTTAGTCTGATTATATCTGGTGGTATCTTTCTTTACTCAAACACATTAATAGGGTGTTGAGATATTCTGTGCCTGAAAGGTCCGTTTTTGTTTTTTTTAAAGTTTCTTTCAGCTCCTTTCAAATGTCTGCTGTTTTTTTTTTTTTCCCTTTCTCGCTAAATATCCTGACACAGTTCTGTTGAACTTCATTTCACCTTGAATGGCTTATTCGTAGTATTTGAATAAAAGTAGAAGTACAAGTAAATGTGCCACTGAAGGACTGCTGATACAGGAAGAGGTCACAGCGGCATGCAGGTCAGCAGTCACATTAGAGACATGCTTCGCTCCTACGAACAAGTTGACACAGTTTACTAAATGTCTGTTAAAACGTCTGACATGCTTTGACAAAAATGTGAAGTGGCTATCAGGAATCAGGGTTTGCTCCTGTTAACATAAGACTGAATAAATATGATCACCACCTTCTTCTCGTCTTTCTGTTAAAGTGATTTTTTTGTGGTCTTTGCCAGCTAAAATTAGGCTTTGTGTGTCATTTGCGCTTGTTCTGCTAAAGCGCAGAATGATGAGTCTTGAATTAAAACTTTTTTGAAAACATTTTTAAGGGTGAAAAGATGTTTTTGGATATTTTCGTCTTTCTTCGAATGAATTTAGGTAACGTTTTAAAAAGGTGATTACAGACTTTGATCATTTCAATTTTGTTTTCAGCTATTTCAGCTAATTGTTTGTCTTTTCTATATTTTTCTTAAATCAGATGTCACGGATTTTCATCGGCATCAATATAAAGACCCATTTGGCAATTTATCAGATGCAATGAAAACATAAACACATCACTTCCTTCCTTTGTCTTGTGTCATCTGATGTGAATGAAGTCACAAAGCAGCAGTTTCATCTGACACGATCAAACTCCTCCTACCTGTCTATTCAGAGTCTTGCAGGCGCCATTGATGCTCACCATGCAGTCCTGTCTACATGGTGTTTAATTAACCAACTGTCTAATATCATCAGCTGGACAAAAGGAACACACAAGCATGTTTTTTGTTTTTTTTTTCTTTTTTCTGCAGGTTAGTTTTGCTCAGAAGCAGCCAGATATACACAAACGCAGAGCTGCGTCTCACACCAGAACATTTTGAATAAATACCATTTCAATGATTCACAGATATGGAGGATGTGCCAAAGCACACTGCACAGGATTGATATCGATAAATAAATGTAAGTGTGAAGGTAAATTATGTTGTCAAATTACAACAGACAGGCTGCAAACCGAAGCATGTGTACTAATGCAGTACAGATTTCAGGAGGCGCTTAAAAAAAGGAAACTGTTTTCAGAGTCAGATTGAGCAAAATTTAACATTTTTCAGAGTAAAGTCACAGGACAGGCACAAATGTGAGATTTTTAAATATATCAAAGTTGTTTATTTCCGTAGCTTCAGGGCTGCTGTCCTCCTCTTAGAGGCTACTCTTTTGTAGACTCTAAGAGTTTTTTTTCCCTCATATCCTCCTCTTTTCTTTGTTTTTAAACAGACAAGGTTCCAACACAAACATTTCTGTCTGTCATATAAAACTAAGTAGATTTCTTCCTAATTGCTAATTTTCATCTACAACTCCTGGCAGCTGTATGGTATTGTACCAATTAGGCTTGAAAAAAAAAACAACAACAAAAGATTCAGTCTATTTTTCTTAACAGTTAACGAATGAGACATGGCAAACACTGAGCAGCTCGTCTGAGCTGAGCTCTGGATGCTGAGTCAGAAGAAGGCCGTCTGTCAGAGGGAGGCAGAAAAAGACACAAAGAACGAAGATCCATAGGAACCATCAAGCCTGACCCACTTGGTTCAAATTTGTTGACACAGTCGGGGTTTTTTTATCATCCTGTCTTTCTACCCATGCAGGTTGTAAGAGCAGGTGTAGGTATTCTCCATGAGACCTTGAGGTTTCCTCTAGTTAGAGCTGTTGTTAGAGTTTGTGTAATAAAAACTACAGTCAGAAATCTGAAGAGATGTTGCTACAGCCATCTTCCTATCAACTCTAAGCACTTTCTCTGTCCTTGCTGAGGAAAAGCAACCTTACCGTGTCATACGTCCATGATACTGCCACCACCGAGCTGCATCACAGTGTTTTCAGTCATAGACAGTGATTTGCTTGTAAGGTAAAAAGTTTTGGTCTCGTCTGGAAAAGCAAACAAACAAACAAGCAAACAAACAAAAAAAAAACACCTCCTTATACATGTTAGCCACTTATGCAAAACTGTAAACGAGAACATGTTCTCTGATTAATGACCCAGGATTGTGTCACAGTCTTCTTCTTTGGATGATGCACTGAGTACTGTGTGAATTGTTAATCTTTAATAGGTCTAAATAAATCCGGTCTGAGACAGAGTTTCAAATTCAAACTTTTTTTTGTTGTGTATTATCTAATAAATAAATAAATAAATAAATAAATAAATAAATAAATAAATAAATAAAAAGGCTATAATCTTTGACGTTAAAATGTGCACTCACATCCCGAATGTAAAACCACTTTAGAAGCGATGAGGACGCTACCCACAGTCACAGATACACATTATCATTATTGCACAGCAAAGTCCTCAGCAGTGCCTAATATAGTCCTGCTTCATTGTGATAAACATCTCACTTCTGCACTGTCGTGTGTCATAAATTGTCAAGAACCAACAGCAGAGGCAGAAATCGCCTTCCCTGCTGTTAGTGCTCCAGTCGAAGGCTCAAACTGTCAGACAGCTCATTCTGCTGTCATACACCCACCCACACAGTAGCAGACACAAACACCACCACACACATTAAAGCACAACACCCTGTCATGGATTTGTAAGCTAATAACTTCAGCAATGAAAAAAAAAATAAAATCACATAATACAGTTGATACTGTGTTCAAGCTTATCATCTATCCTTTGTTCAATGGATATGTATTCCTAATAGATCCTTTAAATATTTTATGGAGCTGTATTTCAACACATTCCAGGCCTTGTAACATAAAACAGGTGAGAGAGAGAACAGAGGCTTCAGTGTGTGTCCTACTTTTTTCTTGATTGCTGTTTTACATTGTGGGTGTAATAAAAAAAATAAAATAAAATAAAATAATGAAAAAAATAAATAAATCCCTGCGTCAAGCTGATTTTACAGAATCTTTCTTCTATAAAAGGCTGTCTAGGTGGGCAGTCGGCAGAAGCTCTCGGGTCTCGGTGACTCACCTGACAGCCATCCTGGATCCATCTCTTCATCAAAGCCCACTCACAGCTGTCTAAAAGGGCCCTCTTGTTTCCAAAGCGTGTCTCGCATAATGCATGTACACCTTATGCAATGCAAAAGCACTTGGGGTTTTGAGATGTTTCAGCAGACGGCCTTTCAGCTCACACAAGCAGGAAATCCTTCGGGGCGATGCTAGGGCACTTCGCAGCATGATTTGGGTAAGCATAACAGAGGCTATCGTTGCTGTGAAACAATGTTTTGAACTTTGCTAAAATCTTCATTAAAAACAACTTTAAAAAAATAACGAATGTAATAATACTCCACTTAAAAATGGGATTTAAAAAAACAGTGTGGTTTTGACACGGCGGTGGAAAAGCGCGCGACTCATGTATGGAGGCCTCGTTCTTCCTCGCGATCGTCACAGGTTCGAGTTCCGGGACCTTTGACCTTTACCACATGTCGCCCGCTCTTTCATTCCCCACTTGTCTGTGAAAGTACTGTCAAATAAATGGCCATAGAGCAATAAAATAAAATAAAATAAATAAAATGGTTTTGTTTTTTTAAAAAGAGTAGCTTCTGGATTTTCACAATGTTGCATCACTTATTTTTTACTGAATACATTGTTTGAGAAAAAAAACATTGAAGCTATTTCTCAATTTATATCTTCCACCAATAGTTTTTTTCCTTGTCATCTGCAGTTAAATAATTTCAGTGGTTTGAAATCTGTTTATAAGACAGCATCACCTAGTGGCAGACAACAACAACAAAAAGAATACACATGAAATATTGACTGAACGAATCAGTCAGTTTGGTCTTAGCGTGTTTTATTGCCCAAAAGCTAAAAATAAACTAATTCCGGTTTAATATACCCATAAATGTCTCAGAACATTTGTTTCCTGTTTTACATTTCAGTGAAATGCGAAGTAAACACTGTGTAATAAGTTACAGAAAGAACTACTGGCAAAATTAAGCACAGGGAGCCTTTGTACAACACAGAGAAAAGGTACTTGAAGACACCTGTTTTATAAAGTACAACAGTGCACATTAAAAATATGCATCAGCACAAACAGACATAGCGAGTTGGCCTCATTGAAAGTCGTGTTGCCGTCTTTGTTGTTTTAGTTGTGCAACTTCTGCACCACAAGCAGCTTAGTAGCACAGACAGAACATCAGTATTTAGACAACTTACGACAACAAAAGAAAATTTTAGGCCCGAAAAACTTTTCTTTTTCTTTTCGCAAAACAGAGTTGCACGTGAATATATGTACAGAGATTCTCACACACGGCATTCTCACTCACACACAGACACACTCGCGCACGCACAGACAGACACACATAAAATACTCCAGGCGATCCAGAGGCACTGCATCCATTCACAGAAGTCCAGTCCTTCCAGTGGCCTGAGGTCTTCCTGGTTCTTTGTACCTGCATGGCAGTATGTAAAGTTCATATGTAGTAGATGATCTCCGGTATCTGGCCATCCTCTACCGACGTGCCGTTGTTGTTTCCAGGTGAGCTAAAGAACAGAAATGTAGTTTTGGTCCCAGTTGTTGATTCTTGGGTCACTTTCTTCAACCCTTTAGTGCCATAATGAGAGTCTGGACCCTGTGAGATAAAAAAAAAAAAAAAAGAAAAATCCCCCAAATTGGTTAGTTCAAGTTTTCGCGATGATTTCTTCTGACGAAATGCTCAGGCTGACCTTTAGGGTGGCACATGCAGTGTAGCTGATGTTGGGCAGGATCTCCACAGGCTCTTTAAACATCACTCGGAAGGTGTTTCCTGAGCCGTCGCAGCTGAAACCGGTATCATTCTGGCCCAGTGTGATACGTTTGTCACTCTCTATGATCTGAAAACAGGAAATTGTTGATTTGTTATCAGAAACATTGTTTTGTCTGCATAAAGAAAGAAGAGGTTATCAATGGTTTAACAAGCAGTGTGGTTTTGTTTCCCTACATGTGGCCAAGCCAGTACTGTTTTTCATTAATAAATGAAATCAGCATTTGAAAAATGTATTTACCATTTTGTCCAATAACAAAATTTGCTTTGCAACTTGTCATTTAGGGACAAAACTGATGTGGTAAAAGGTCCCAGCACACACTGTACTTCTTTTAAAAGGTCAATCTGTTTGGATTATGCAGCAGGTTAATGATTGTCTTTTACAAGGAGGTTTAATCAGTTCTCACCTTTGCTTTATTATTTGCTCCAGTTGCCTTTTCTTAAAAGTTAAAAACTGTTAAAACATTGTAAAGATTGCTCGTGAAATCACTATTTTAAAACCACCAGATTTGTATTAAGCAGTAAAAAGAATAGTCACATCTAGGAGTGAAAATATGATCAGTTCTTTCTGGCTGCCCTCTTCAAAGAGGATTAAAGCTGAAGTCATAATGTAACTAAATCTATGTCAGATGTTTGCAAACTTTACAATCCAAAGAGCCATTCTTGCTCTCAGTCCATCTTAATAAAACTTGTTTAGAACCACAAATGTCACATGACCTTTTGAAAAAAAAAAAAAAAGACATCTTGTAATTTCTACTGCATGACATGTATTGTCTTAAATTCCCAATATTTTATTTACATGTTTTGGGTTGCAAAACAAAAAAGCGTAAAAGTTTGTGACAAGAGGATGAATATATTTTCTTCCATGGGATGTTTTTTATGGAAAATCTGCTAAAGACACACAGTTTCCAACCTAATGACAAAAAAAAAAAAAAAAGATTTAAAAACATGTTGCTGATACTTGTAGTGACATTCTGCTGAGGAAATGCAATGCAATTATTCCATGAGAAAAAAAAAAAAACTCCTACAACATATATTAAATCTATATTTAAAAATATTAGCTGGTTTATCGTTTTAGCTTGTTTATCGTTTTTACTCGTGCTACTCCTGCTGGAGCAGAGGTTGAAGGCCTTACCTGAATGTTGACCTGATAGTCGGTGGGTCCATGTATTGAGCCATATAAGCCAAAACCCACGATGGATATTCTTCTGTTAACATTAAATCTACAGGGAAACATAAACAGGAGAACAGTTGTTAAAACGAGCCACGGGTTTCGTGCCCGGCGTCGACTAACGGACGTAAGCTGACCTGATTCTGTCGCTGGTGCCGCTGTACCCCCACCGACTCTCAACCTGCTGGAATCTATTAATGCTATACTCCTCCCCCCTGAGGCAGCAGCGAGGCCTGTCAATGTAGTCGACCCGTGGTTTGGGGTTTACTGTAAAGTGTAAAAACAGATTTACCACCTCCCGATCGAACAATATTCCAGATTGGGCAGGCCCTGTCGCACAAGAAAAAATATCAAACTGGTTTCTGTGGTTGGAGCTGTATGGACACATCAGGAAACATGAAGAACGTGCTGAGTGACGGCTGATCTGCTCAGGACACACACTGACAACCAAACGGTCCTTCTGCCAGGACACATACCGGCTGCGAACTCTTCAACGGTCATGAGCGGGAAGCGGATGAGCGGCAGCGCTTTCCCCAGAACCTTCTGCTTGTTCTCCGAGGTTGGGGGAAGCTGTTGCCTGTAACACTCCGCCTCTGCCCAGCGGACCACCGCTTCGAACAGACGATTCTCCCTGATGCTGAGTGTGTCTCTCTCCAACACTGCACATAACGTATCTACACACACAGACACACACAGAGTAAGCAACACTTTTAGATCCTACAACAAAAGCGGCGGAGCAGCACACACGGTGTGAAGAAGACTCGCATACCAAGGTCGATATCAGTGAAGCCTTCTGCGTTTATTGCGTCTGCAGTGCTTTTGTCGATAGTGTCCAAGCAAAGAGTGGCAAGCTGAGGCTCATCAAATAACCTCGCCTGTGAAATGGAGCAGAATATTCAGATTACAGCCATTCATTCTGTTAAAGGCTGGCTGCAGCAATTAAATAATGTGCATACATTTGAATTTGGCCAGCATGGAAAACTAATACAAAACCATGCCAGTGATGAAATATGATGAATCAAATTAAACGTTATAATTTCATTGGAGATGCACCAATCAGGCACTTCAGGGCCAATTTCCAGTCTAAGCTGCCATTTACCCCCCGTTCTAACAAAGCATAAGACATGAGAGAGAAAATATGTACTGCAGGTTTTTTTTGAGAGATTATATTACAAACTTACCTCTGTAAGTCTAAATTTTATTTAAGTATCTAAGGTTTATAAGACATTTTCCTAAGTTTTAAGTGAAAAAAAAAGCCAGTAGAATCTGCACTTTTTTTCAATATTAAGGAATTACTAACTCAAAACAAGGATCCCGTTTCTTGTGGAAGTGTTATTAGTAACTTAATTTTGTCTTATTTCAACACTACGCACATATTTGCACTAGAAATTAAGACAAAAATACTTAAGATTTTATGTTTTAGCTGCGTAAAAACACTATATTGACTGAAAATGGTGGCAGTTTTCAGTTTTCATGCATTTTATAAGAAAAAAAGAAACTAATTTTCACCGTCTGACCCACAAATCAAGAGAAAATTTGTTAATTGATGGGTTCACCTATAGATTAAATTGCTCCATATATTGTGATGCTGTGATTTGTAACAATACTCTAGTTTTGTGGGAAATGTGTAATTAAGCTTAAAATATAATAAAATTGCAATGATCAAAACATGCACTTCTTTTTGGTCCGACCTACTAATTTAGGTTTTAAGGATGTAGCAAACACTAAACATGTGCTACAAGTTCCTTACTGGAGCTGATATATTTTTATCTAAAAGCAGAAGCACATGTTTCTACTGTTATCTAATTTTAACTAAACTAAAACGTAAGAACTGGATGTTTTGTGAGTGTGTCTTGAGGCTGAAAAACAAAGCACCTTATTTTTCATGCATTTAATAAACAAATTGAAAAAAAAATCATATTACTTTAAGTGCATGACCTGATAATTAAGGGATAATAAGGAAAAATCATTCAACTACCATTGGTTCATTTCCAAAAATTACACTCGGAAATCACTCCTGGGATTGTGTTTTGCTTAGGTTTTGCGAAAGAATCTATGTTTTACGTTGCAGTCCTTCAAGATGTTAAAGAAATATCAAGCAACTGTAGAACAAAATGTTGAAACCTGAAGGAATAAACACAAAATAGAGCAGCTAATGTAATTAAACGCTTACTTGGAAAAACTGGGAGCCACTCTCTCAATCTTCCAAGAAAATATAAATGGAGATTAGACCAAGTGACTTATGTCATAAAAACAGCCACCGATAAAGACTTTGAGTGCCTCACTAGTTAATAATGACTTTAGAAAGAACATTATCTCACGTTTGAGTAAAGGCACTTTGCATCCAAGAGGAGTATTTACATTGTTCAGTGTTTTTAGTTCCTTTACTGTCAGATATTGACTAGACCGCTGCGTAGACCGACAGTAACCTGAGTGAGAAGCATGAAGGCGTTGTCGGCTCTGAGGTGCTTGGTGAGGAACTCCACACAGTGGCCCTCCAGAGCTGGGACTGCATATTTCTTCGCTGTGTACAGAGTCGTCATCACAGTCTCTGGACCGATATGGACCTCGTCGGAATACAGAAACCTGCACAGCAAAAATAAGAACAGCGAGAACAAGAATAAACAATTTTCACCAAGCTACCCAAAGCTTCGATTTCAAATGTGAAGAAAATCTATATTTTCATGTATATTTGGTTTAGGGGTGGGCGTTTATCTTTTATTGCGATAAATTTCTTGTCATGAAAAGAATTTTGATTTTGATTCTAGTTGATATCTAAAAATACTGTACATATTGTCTGGATCGTTATTTTTAGCATCTTCTCCACTGTTTGCTTTAAGAGTATCAATACATATTGAAATGTAATTAAATGCAGTTAATGTGCGCTGTTACTTCTTTATGTGTCTGGTAACCTAAAGAAGCGCATTATAGATGTATACGGTTTCAAGAGCGGTGTTTATGTTTGTGGGGCTGTGACTGCTGTGTCATGCAGTCACAGCCAGGAAGTTGTTTGAAAAAGAACTAGTAAATAGTTTTTATGGCCACGTTTATCGTTATTACAACGTAGGCCTGTCACAATAAACAATAAATCAATTAATTGGATCATAAATTAAAATAAGCTCAATAATTTCCATTTGCATGTTTTATCGTTTTCCTCTTTTCTCTCTCTACAAGAACTGGTCTTCATTCTCGTACTTTGGTCTCTGCCAGTCATTTTTTAAGAAGAATTGTGTCTATAATTTATAAATTTAGAAGACTTTATAATTTATTTTATTTTTTTGTTTCTGTTGTTTTATTTACTTATTTAGGATATGTAAAATGTCTCCCAGTTCCACTGTTAAATGTTCAATAGAATTAAAAGTTTATTGATCTTTGAGAATGTGCTTTTCCATTATTATACAATTACCTTTATATTACTTGAAAATGATCTCAAAACAACAATATAATCGTTTATCGCAATACCTTCTGGGGCAATTTATCGTCCAGCAAAATTCGTCATCATGACAGGCCTAATCACAATACTCCCACAAAATATTGTGACGAAACTTAAAGTCCATATTGTCTACACTGACATTTTTTTCCCTTTACATTTTGTCACGTAACAAAAACTTGAATATGTATATTTTATTAGGATTTCCTACAACAGATCAAACAAAGTAGTGCAGAATTGTGGAATGAAAATAATCTAGGGTTTTAAACTGTTTTACAAAATGGATTATATTTACCAATACGTAAATATAATCCATTTTCTAACACGCTTATCCTCGCAGGCTTTCGAGGGGGGTAGTGTGGAAACAATTTGTGTTGCTTTGTTATGAAAATGACTTTTTCTGTTCTCTGTGCAGTCCTGGTATGTAGCAATCTGAAAGCTGAGTGTGGGGTCTGAGATCACCTGTCCCACCTTACCTGAGCAGGGCCAGGAAAGCTGCAGGCTCCACGTCAGGGAGCTCTATTTCAGCTGAAGTGGTGGCCATCCCCCCGTTGAACATGGCATCAAACACGGCGCTGCCAGCGGCCAGGACGAACTTATGGGCAGGTATCCTCTGGGCCTGTCTGCCTTTTCCCACAATGAACCTGACGTCGCTGAGCAGCTCGTTGTTGAAGAGGAAAGCGAACCGCTCCTTCAGGGAGCTCTTTGTCGCCTGCCAGTTGTAGACGGGCTCCCGCTGAAGGCCGATGCCCGGCGGGGAGGCGGACGGTGCGGGAGCTGAGGCTGGCATGTTGCACAGAGCCGCTGCGGCTCCGCATTGTACCGAGTTGGACGGAGCCTCCGGACCGCTTTGGTTCGACGCCAATCCGCTGCCGCTGGCCATTACGAGCCACAGCAGTTTTTCTGCTTCTGATCCTGCAAACAGCAAAGTGCTAATGATACCGTGTAGCGACCGCAGAGGTGATTAATTTATTTACGTGTTGTCCATCGCGCAGGAAGCCATTGCTCAGGTTCTTCGGTTGCTAAAGAGACGCACTTCCTACAAAACACATTTTCCTCGTTTTGGATTGGACGGCGTCTGGCCTCGTTTAAGTCGCACTACTGCCCCCTGGTGGGCTCCTCCGTGTAGTTCCACCAATTTTCTGCACTCATTCATCAACAAGAATTTAAACAAAGTAATAATAAATAAATAAATGTCTGTTGCTCAATTTTAATGTTTATTTATATTACGTGCACTTTTATATTGCATATATTAAATATGTGGATATATGAAATTCTTAAATATTGAAATAATTAAAGATTCTTCTAAGACAACGATTTTTAACATGTATTTATTTAACCCTGAAATTTAAGTCTGTGCATGATACATTATTGACTCAAGATTGGAATTACAGGTATCTTTTTGCTTTATGCTTTTGTTCATATTACGTAACTGCTTTGAATCATAGTGTGTAAATGTTTATTGGCCTTTCTTTATTATAAAGCGGCACTTTTGGAAATGATGCCGTGTTTGTCGATTTTTATAGTCAACAACTAGATGTCGGTGTTTCTTGTTTTTAAAAAGTATATAGTCTCACAATAATGAAAAATTAACCTGGTCGCATTGTTTCCTGCAACTGTCTGATTAGCATGAAACATGGCCGATTGTCCGCCTCACTGAGCATGAGCAGTTGTGTACGAGAGCGCCCCTTAACGTTGGTAAGAGGTAAAAAAAAAAAAGGAAAAAAAAAAAAAAAAAACAAAACTCATTCATGATCCAGAAAGACGAGAGGGACAAGACTGAGCCCGCAAGTGAGAGCAGGACTGAAAGTTTGATGACTGCAACAAAGCCCTTTTTTCCAAACATGACACAGACTAGTCGGAGACTTTTCTGGAGCTGATTTCTGTTGATTTTATTTTCTCTTCAAGAAAGCCCCAGACGTTCAACAATGAGCGCTTCTGCGGGGACGGGGGTGTTCATGCTCTCACTGATGTCCATCCCTTTCTGCTATTTATCAAATTATTTCATTTACAACAGCAGGTAAGTAAAATTCCAGCTAACTCGGTTTGGCGACTGCAAAACTGTAAATGTCTGTGTAGTGTTATTAAAATTGTTTTATTCTAAACATCAGAATGTTTGCTTAATATTCAGTGCAGAAGCTTTCTTCTTCGTTGGGTGCACAGCACTCCTCATTCTGACCACTTCAGTTCGTTTTATGCTCAAGAAGAAGGCTCCTGTTGATCCTCTTTTCTATGGTATGACTTACTTGTCTTGACTCTTAACACCTTTTCTGCTTAATATATCCACTACTTTGTTATTCATGACCACAAAATGATTATTATTATTATTATTGTTCACTAATAAACTAACTAAAGATTTCAATGCAGTGTATGCAGTGTTGGCATTCCTGAGCGTGGTGAACCTGATCATTGGGCTGGAGCAAGACAACATCATTGATGGCTTTGTGACGTTTTACCTCAAAGAGGTAAAAACCGCTGTGCGTACAGTGTGTGGCTCACAGAAATGTTTCCCCGTATAGATTTTACAGATAAATCTCTGTGTTGCAGGCAGAACCACACATTAATACAGCACATGGACATATGATTTCCTATTGGGATGGCTGTGTGCATTATCTTATGTATCTGCTTATGGTTGCTGCCATTACCTGGGGGTATGACCTGTCCATCCAAGTGTGTGTCGATACATGTGGTTCCGGCAGTAATAACAGCGGTCTTGTATGGTTTGTGCAGGGACAGTTACCGAGCGATTGGACTGTACTGGATGGGTTCTTTTGTCATGCGCACCATGGTCTACATTCTTGGGAACGCTGTGGGTAAGAATACCAAAAATAATAGGGGTATCTTTAGATGAGCAACTCTTAATTCTCAAGTGAGTCTGTGTTTCTCACAGTGATACGTTATCTTGTTATGTCTATTTTTTCCAGGAAAATATGGTAGCCAAGTCACTCCTCTCTTCGTCCTCCACATGCTTTATATCTCAGTGTCTGTTTGGGCTTGTTTCCGGATCTTTAGTCAACCCTCTACACACGATGCCCAGTTAACGGTAAGTTACCGGATTCCTCTGCACATCCTCAATTATTCTACATGCGGTGCTGCTTTTGACTCACTTGAACAGATGACTTGAGTCGTCTGCTACAGTCAAATCTCATCGTGTACTCTTTATCACAACTTCTGCTAAATACTCTCCGCATACGATATAAGACACAGAAGTAAACGTTTCCAGAAAGCAGACTGATTCACCACAACATTCATCAACATCAGCATTTCACTGTAGTTCCAAGTGAAAAAAACACACTACTGGGGTAGAAAATGAATGTTATAGGCTGCTAAACAATTAAACTCCACTGCAGTTAATCCTTTTTGTAGTGTAAAATAGTTTATACCAATGACTTCTGCCTCCGGCTGTCTGTGAAGACACAAGGAGTAAATTCTGTGGTCAAAATAATATTGTAGGACTTTTAGGGTTAACCAATCAAAGGCAAAAAAACGATTTTTGCCTTTGATTTTTCAAAAAACCCACCAAACCCACGCAGAATGTGAATAAATAACAGATTTCAAAGGGTTAGCTTGGATTTTTATGAAGTGTGGTTATTAGTTCCTCAGTGATTCTTTTGCACATTGGAAACAAAACCTACAAGTTTATTGAGTTCTTGGCAGAACTAAAGAGAAGTCGAATCTGATCTGGAGGGAGCGATGGAAAACACGGGGTAATTAAGTTCCAGGGATAAACATTCAGGGAAATGGTGCTAATTATAACATATAGGCATTACATTGCCTCAAAATTAATTACACATGGAAAAACTATGATTCTCAGACTCAGCTGTAACAATCTGAACATAAATGTGAGGCAGATTTGTGCTCGTAATGTGAATCTCTGTCTGAAATAAGTGGTCAAAATGAGAATAGGCTATATCGCAAATTTCTTTCACATGCTGACTTTGTCTTATAAAAAGCAACACTTTAGCATTTCTGACACAAAAATAAAAGACAAAGGAAACAGAAGCAGTTTAAAATGAACTTTTATTTCTGCACATTTTCACTCCAAACTTAAAAATACAAACAGCAAGAACATGTCTGTAGCTAACAGCCTCTATAACAAGGAACAGCAAAGCCCTGCCACCCACTCTGTTAATAAGTGGGAATAATAATAATAATAATAATAATAATAATAATAATAATACATTTAATTGAAGATTAAATTCTTCCAGGTCATCATACTTATCTTAAACCTCTAATTTAGTAAGCACTGATGACTGCAGATTTATACTTCCATTGGTTAATTCATATTATTAAGGAAAATAGAACCAAATTGACAGGTTTTGCTCATATGTAAAAAATGCTTAGTTATTTTTATATCTGAACCTAAATATAACAACCTATACACCCATTATGTGTATAGATCCTACTCCAGAAAATAAGAGTACAAATTGCTGATGTAACTTTTTCATCAACGGCTCTGATCTCAGTGGTGATCTTTGGTCATTTTGGTCATTTTCTCTCAATGATGAAGACAGCAAAGTGCATTAAGCTGTAGATGCTCATGTCAGGAGCACAGACAGCTGAAAACCAGTTGAATGTCATTTTTCAGAGCATTCAGGAATCACAGCGGACAAACGTGCTCCAGAGACCTCTGGATTTGCTGTTTATCGTCTGCCTCATCCCAGCTTTGGCCTTTTGTGTCTTCAGAGGCTTGGTAAGAAACTGTGAAAGGATCAACAAGTGTAAATCCTGGACTGATGAAATGATTCATCAGTGGCCCGTGTTTGTTTTTGAAGGTCGTTCTGGACTGTCCCAGTAAATGGTGTGAGTACTACACCCAGCAGTTTGAGCCGTACCTAAAAGATCCCTCCGCCTACCCCAAAGTCCAGGTAACTCAGTGACATGAAATATGATAAAACATCGTCCAAACACATCTCGATTAATGTCTTAAACTGCATTCACATTCCCCAGATGCTAGTGAGCATGCTGTATTCTGGACCCTACTACATCATCGCCCTGTATGGGTTGTTGGTCCCAGGATGTGAATGGGTGCCAGATCTGACTCTTGTGCACTCAGGTGCTCTGGCTCAGGTAGGTAACACTGATCATTTTGAGGACAGCTGGAAGTAGTAACTTGTTTGCACACACAGAGGATTTCAAAAGTGTTATTATCTTTTATTTTCATTTCATGTTACAAACACAAACAGTCAGGCATTTTGATGGATTTTATGTGAGAGACCAACAGAAAGTATTCAAGAATACTTAAAGACATTCTAATAAATAGATAATAACTATTTATTATCTCCACAAATCTGGTCTTTATGGAAGAGCAGTAAGAAAACAATCATTTAACAATCATTGCTAAAGTTGGTCACAAACCTTGTGGGGAACACACCAAACATTTGGAAGAAGTAGGTCAGATGAGAAAAATCTAACTTTTTGGTCCACAACCAAATGCTGTGTGGTGGAAATCTAATGCTGCACATCACCCTTAAAGCATCCCCATGGAGAAACATGGCGGTAGCAGTGTTATGCTGTGTTGATGCAAAGAAGCTGGTCAGTTTTGTTGAACAGACAAAATCGACAATAAACGACTTAATTTTGTTCACCCCACTTGACCCTTTAGTAAAAATAGACAAAACCAGCCGGAAGAAACATCTTATTTCCTTAAACAGATCACCTAAAAGTGAATGTATTGCAGAGGTTATGTGGCAATAGAGTTGGGCAGCCTCTCACTTTATTTACAGGCTATTTATGGAGGTTGTGTAAAAGATTTAAGTTGAGCAAATAGGAAGTCTTCAACTGCCACATTTGTGAATGTTACTGAAAGGGCTACAACTATCCACCTTTAATCAGGGTGTTTTTTTTTTATTGTATCCGTTTCTGTGTTAAGTTTGTGTCTTCATATAAAATAGTGAGTTAATATGTCAGTGTAATAGTTTTGGCCTTATTACACAGAGGTGCAAGAGTTCTATGGGAAAAGGAAAGGATTTTGACCAGATGCCAGAAAAAGAGTGACTTCATGGTGACATTTTGGTTACTCTTTAACTTTTTCTACTTTAATGTTTCTGGACTCATTGACTTGTTCTTTGGTGAATTAACCAGTGAGCACCATAGAGACATCTATTCATATCTAAAATTGGAACGCTGTGAAGATTGGCGGCAGCAGCTAGTGCACCACTCTCATCTCCGCCGTACAAAGCAGCTATTGTGTTTGAGCTCCAAGCCGCCACGTCACTCAGCAGTGGGACTAAGGGCAGAAGGTGACTTCAGACCGAGAGGAATGGTGGTATTGGTGGTATTCACTTAAATGTCAACTGTTCAGCGGGGGCTATAAAAAGGAGCACTGATGGTCCCGAAGGCCTGGTTGCTATGAAACACGTCCATTTTCAGTAGCTTAATTAGAAAAGATGACAGGGAGGGTTTAGTTACATTTCAAATTATTTGGGGGTATGTCAACAACGACACGTCTAGATCCAATGGCTTACTAACAGAAAATATTAGCTGTAATTACATCATCTTCTCCTGTTGTGTTAACCCTTCATTTCACATGGAAAACATAGACTGTGCTGAAGTTTAATATGTGGCAATACTGAAAAGAAAATACTGGACCCCAGGCTTCCCATATAATTATGATTTATGACAATGCCATATTAATTCCATTTTTAAAGCATTTTTTATATTATAAAAAATACTTTTCAAATCCAGTTTTCAGCCTCACCAAATCACTTGGAAGATACATCTGGTCAGTGATGCATTCGAAACTTTCATCAGATCTCAGTTCAATGTTGCATTTTGTTATGATTTAAAAAAAAAAAAACATACTGATTGAAAGTTCAGGATAATTTTCTTTGAGATGCACTACATTGGGTCAAGTCTCACTTGCCAGTAAGAAGAACTATTTAGTGTCATATGGCGCCTATAAATTCAAATAGCACAGATGGTGTTCCTCAAGGTTTCATTCTCAGCCCACTGTTTAAAAAAATATCTGCTTTCTTTGGAAGGAGTGTATCCGCATCCCATGTCTAGACTTTCCAGTGTTTGCCCTTTCTGCCATAAAAAACTCTTTTGTTAAACATATCAGGTTATAATGACAATGATTCTGGACATTGTGTTTTTTTTGTTGTTTGTTTTTTGACTGGTTTTTGAAAAGGCAACAGCATTTATAAATCTCGTTTGCTTTAACTTTGCCTTTTACGTCCTTAAATGTCTCAAGTTTCATGTAATTCTTTTAAAGTCCTAGCAGTATGTCCCTGCTTGTTCCTCGCTGTAACTTATCTCTCATTTCGTCCTTTTCTGCTCTGTTTTACAGGCCCAGTTCTCTCACATTGGTGCATCCCTTCACACACGGACACCGTTCTCTTACAGAGTACCGGCTGACAGTCAGCCTGTCTTCTTGCTTGTTAATGTCCTGTATGCTCTTGTGCCTCATGCTCTGTGCTACCGTTGCTGCACGCAACCAGCCTTCTTCCTCAAGCCAAAGGGAGCAAAAAAAAAACAATGACTCTGCACCTCTGAAACAGACGAGGCACACTACAGAGTGCAAGGATGCCTTTAAAAACGCCAGAATAACTTGCAAAGCCCTGATTTATATTTGCATTTACCCACAGTTTCTGGTTTTGGAGCTGGGGTCCCTCCACCCTCTTTAAAGTGTGTGCTAAACAGAAAACTGAATCGGTGCCATGTCTGGTAGTTCATGCTGTAAATGTGAAGAAGTGTATTTTGTGTAGTTAAAAACATGTTTGTGGTTTTTAAACTATTTGTCATAATATATTCTGTGTTTTTGTCTACCTAAGTATTTGCTTTATGGGCTTAAGATTTGAATTGGCAAAAAAATAATTTGTGTATTTGTGTCTTTCCATTTAAATCCAATTCTCAATATAATTCAGAACTACTTGCTGATGCATTCCTTGCAAATACCACATTATCACCTCAATATGGAAAAAAACACACAGATTTATGGACAACTTCAATGCAATGATGTTCAAATGCTACTTTATCTATTGATTTAAATTAAAATGGACTTGTTTCCCATTGTTTTAAAAAAATGGACAGGAACATATATTTTTTAGCTCTGATGTCTTTTTGTTTGCATAAATTCTACATGTCCATCCAAAGTCAGTCACTATAATGACTGTATTCCCCAGAGCAATCTTTTAAATGATTGAATTGGTCAAATAACTGTTGTGGGCAGGTTTTTGTAAAAATAAATATTTGATAAATTGCAGATTTTTAAACATTTGTGTGTGTGTGTGTGTGTGTGTGTGTGTGTGTGTTCATTGTAAAGTATTTTGATGGCAAATAAACAGTGCAAGATAAGAATATAAATGGGATTTTATGAGAATAACTACTGAAAACATTATTTTTTATTTAAAATGCTTAAATGATTATTTTGTTTATTTATTCTTTGGATGATAAAAAAGGAAATACTTTCCAGAGCCTCTTTCTGTCATTTGCACATGATTCTGCCTGCTCTGATTTTTGGAGAGTAGAAACAGTAAAACATAATTTTTTTTTGACTATACTAAGTGAATGAGAGGGAAATACTAATTATAAGACTTCATAAAAATAAGTTGTAATCAGAAATGAAAAAAAATCAACTGATTTAATTTTGGAGTTATTTATAGTGTAGGATTAGAGCCACTGCATATTTTAATATTATGTGGTTTATTTGGTATCAGTGACATAGTGGTTTACTCCAAGCCAGTTGGTGGCGGTAAAGCACCACAAGGTTGCTTACAAACCGCCAACAAACGAGAAAGAAGAAGAAGACTAGTTCGCCTGTAGCCAACAGACATTGAATAATCGCATTTCTTTTCATTGTACAATTACGTACATATTATGATTATACTAGCTAAGGCCTTGATAAAAACTCGCAGCTTAATCAGGGAGAATATTAAAACCCGTTCTAAAATAGAGTTGTTTGCTAACGTTAGCTTAGCTAGCAGCTGCTAGCTTCAATGGCAGCCTCCACTACTCCTCTTGTCTCTACTTCTACATTAAGGTTTGAAACTCTACTTCTTTTATCTTGTTAAAATAAGTAGTAAATAAAAGCTAAATTGTAAACACAAGTCGACCAGTTATTTAAATAAAAACTATCGCTGCCCTGGACCGGGCAATTTTCAAAAGCACGTTGAAGCATGTCGGTTGTCATCACCCTGTTCATGCAGTCCATCAACATAGGAATATATCATCTAGTCAATTCTTTCCAGCAGAGTCGAGCCTACTGTCTCTACGGCTCTTCTATTACAGCTGTGTGGTGTATTTATGCTACTGTTTTGTTGCTGTTTTTTTACACTTACAGTCAGAAGCAGCGAAGAGTTGCACAGAGGAAGGAGAGAAGAAGACGCAAACGACAAGCTCTTGCTCAAGCCAGAGAATGTGGTACAAACCCTATTAAGACTTACTGACAACATACATTTCGTCGTTGCCTTGATGGGAGTCTCTGAGTCTCTTGTTGCTTTATTGTAGAATTGAAAAATGACGCTGAAGAAGAGGGTGAGGTGAATGAAGGAGATAGTGAGGGGGACAAGGCTGCTGAGGATGAAAGGTAGGTCAACACTTCTGTCTCTGGTGTCCTGCAGCTGCCAAAAACTTCAGTAAATCAGTCCTCAACTGTATCCTGTGTTTATTTTTTTCCAGACAGCGACAACATGAAGAGTGGCTGGAAAGAGAGAGGCTGGCTCAGGAGGAATTCAGGCTGAGGACAGAGAGGGAGGAAGCTGCAAGGAAAAGAAAAGAGGAGGAGGAGGTAATTTCCTGATGAGGTAGAGGAGGAGGAGGTAATTTCCTGTTGAGGTAGAAAGGAAGAAGCTAAGTTGCCAGTTTGCACAAATTTGTTGCTGTCAGAAAACGCATTCGTTGTTTTTTTCTCTCCTTTTTCCACCATATTTGAACAATAAATAAGTTGGGCTTAGAACTATTTTCCTGGCAGAAAACGGTAATATTTCCCATTGCTTTTTTTTTGTTGTTTTGCTATGTTATATACAATAAATGTGACTTGTGCAGTTTATTTTGCACCCGTCAAACACAAATTCTGTGGATACTGGTGAGCGAACGGGCAAAATGGATAAGCGATCTATGTCATAGATGCAGACTTCAAATGGTCACTGTTCTTGAATTCACAGCGAATGATAAGGGAGGAATGGGAGGCCCAACAGAGGAGAGAAGAAGAGGAAAAGGAGCAGAAGCAGCGGGAGAAGCGCGACAGAGAGGTGAAACGGACTCCAGGAGGATAGAAAATTAAAGCAATATATCCTCGGCTGCTAACTTATCAAAAAAAATAAATACAATAAGTTCATCAGATGAACAGATTTTTGCTCTGTGAATGATTATTACTTTTCCTTGACTTTGTGGCACAAGCAACCATCATGTTCCTTACCTAAGACACACTCAAAGAGAAAAAAAAAGCTTACACCTTCAGCTTGCACATCAAGAATGTATCTTTTACTTTGTGTGGGACTGTATGTAAAATTGATTGATACATCTGTAAGTTTCCTTGATATCTTGGGTGATTTTTTTAAAAAAATTTTTTGTGTGCCTGTCAGGCTTTGTGAATGAACTCTTAACCCCCGATAACAGATATGCTGCAGTATGTTGACGTCTTCACGTTTTTCACAAATCGTGTGTTTAAAACATTTGTAGGAGGCCGTTCAGAAAAGGTTGGATGAAGCCGAGAATCAGGTAAAAACAAAACATATGTGTCACTTAAAAGAGCAGGAAACCTTTTGTATCTGTAGGAGACAGAAAATGTGGTATTTAATCCAGGGTCAGCTCTTTTTGCTACTGAAGACTCAAAGCTGAAATGTGTCTTTTGACTTCCTAGGTAGATCATATGTTTGTTTGTTTTGTTTTAGCTGGAAAATGGAGGACCGTGGATGAATCCCGAGGCTCCGGCAATGACGAACTCGGAAAACTTCGGAACAGAGCGAGACGTTGCCAACTGCCCTTTTTTCCTGAAGACGGGAGCATGCCGATTTGGAGACAGGTTCTGTTTGTGTCTTTTTATTTATTTTAAAAATATAGCATATCAGTTAAATCTAAAATATATTGCCAGTAATACTTTACCTGAACGGACTATTCTTTGTAATTGTTCATTTATTTCAATCCGTAAGCGCAGGTGTTCTCGGAAGCACATCTATCCGACTTCCAGCCCGACCCTGCTGGTCCGCGGTATGTTCAAGACGTTTGGGATGGAGGAGTCGCGGCGGGACGATTACGACATGGATGCCTGTTTGGAGCACAGCGAGGAGGAGCTGCTGGAGTCTTTCCTCGAGTTTTACCACGACGTTCTGCCGGAGTTCAAGAGCATCGGCAAAGTGGTGCAGTTCAAGGTGACGGGAGACAAGAGTGTTCACTGAAAATGTATTTAATGGTCTGAAAACCAGATTTTTTTAGTTATTGTAGTTTGTAACGTACGCTGATCATTCTTCTCTTAGGTCTGCTGCAATCATGAACCACATCTGAGAGGGAATGTTTACGTTCAGTTTGACACGTAAGTTACTCGTTTTGTCTTTCCAAGCTGCTTAATTCTGCTTTTTGTTGAGATTTTATGCGATATAGTGCACAGAATAAGTGATAATTGTGAAGTGGAAAGAAAATTATACCTGGCTTCAAAATCTAAAAAGTATGGCGTGTATTTATATTCAACTCTCTGTGTCAACACTTTGTTGAACCTCTTTGTTGAGCCGTATCCCAAAAGCCTATCAGTTTGCGGGTTACTAGATGTTTGTTTTTTCCATTCTTCTTTTATGTCAGACTTGATCTAGAATAAAACATGTTAAATTTGCGGCTGTGAAGACAATTCGTTAAAAAGCTCAAGTGGTATGAAGCCATTACATGTCCTGTTGTCTTGGCTTCGTGCCCAGAGAGGAGCTGTGCAAAGAGGCCTTTGTGAAGTTCAATGGGAGGTGGTATGCAGGCCGGCAGCTTCAGTGTGAGATCTGTCCTGTTACACGGTGGAAGAACGCCATATGTGGTGAGCTAGCTTTCACGTGTCTCCCTAAGGACGGAGAAACAACATTCGTTTCAGTGCGTTGACTGTTTCATGATTTTTTTTTTTCCTCTCTCGTTAGGACTGTTTGACAGACAGAAGTGCCCTAAAGGCAAAAACTGTAACTTTCTGCACGTATTTCGAAACCCGAGCAACGAATTCTGGGAGGCCGACAGGGACCTCCAGATGTCCCCCGATCGCAGCATCAGGGGGAGTCGCAGGGCCGAGTGGCATTCGGAGCGCCACAGGGAGCGACCGTGGAGGCAGCGCCGCTGCAGCCGGAGCCCGGCAAGATCAGAGCGATCCCACAGACGGTGGGAGGACGACCGGGAGAGGAGCAGGAGCAGAGAGAGGAGGACGTCCCACCAGCGCAGAGAAGACAGGTGGTCTTCTAGATCGCGACACAGCGACAGGAGGACGGACCGGCGCCGGAGCAGGAGTAGGAGCAAGAGTAGGGACAGATCAAGGAGCAGAAGCAGAGACAGAGAGCAGCGTAGAGATAAAGAGGGGGAGAATAAATACAGAGACAGAGGTGATGTCGGCGAACCTCAAAGAGAAACGAGGGAGAGATCAAGAAGCACAAGTAGAGAAAGAAAGAGACACAAAGAAAGCAGAGAAAGAAGCCCAAAGATATCAGAGAAAAGTCTTTCTGATGGTACAAAACCCCACCGTCATCACAAACGCTCCAAAAAAAGCAAGAAGAGCAAAAAGAAACACAAAAAGAAAAGGCTCTCATCTGAAAAGACACATTCCTCCACGGAATCTGGAAGTGAGAAAGACTCAGAAGAAGAGACTTCAACACAAAGTCTGAGTGGAGGCCTTAAAGAAGAAGAAGAGGGAACTCAGGAAAAATGTGCTGGTCAGAACGATTTGGATTCGGAGGTGAAAATCGAGGCCTCTGCTGAAATCAAGACTGAACCGACAGAAAACGGGGACATTTCTTAATTTCGTCTTTAAAATCAGTCATTCACTGCTAGCATCATCAGAATAAGTAGTGTAAACATCAATACCGTAAACATTTCATGGATGCTTCATGGATTAAGTAATATCTTTCTGGTGAAGGCTTTTTACAGACTCTGTGTTGTTCAGATTATGTTATGAAATGGTCAAATATATTTCATAACACAATTCAGACAGCTTTTTAAGCGCGGCTTAGCTCGTAGACACGTGAATAACTTGGATACATTTTAAAATAAATGCTTGGTATTGGGATTTGAAGCACTTCCTGGCTCTTCAGTAGAAAGAAAAACATCAGAATTGGTTGTCCTTGAATACATTTATTGTTTCAGATTTAAGAAAAACTGTTGGCAGTGTTAAATATAAAACAAGTCATTCAGCTCAAATCAAGGATGGTTTTGTTCAAATAATGGGGTTGAGACTGCAGAAAAGAAACACGCATTGGCTAAGATGAGCATCCATCTTGTTCTTCTGCATTAAACACCTGTTTGGATATCTTTGCATCTCGTATGCTCATAATTACTATTCCACAAAGTTTACGTAGTTGTGAGATAGGAATATAAAATACAGTCATCTGTAATCAAATAGTGCCCACATACTTTGTTAGAGGTCCCTTTTTTATGGCATTCTCTTTTAGACGCCATTAAGAAGGTTAAACACAGTGTTCTTTGGTCACAGGTGAGTCGAAGAACGAACCAAACCTTTTATCAGTGGTTATGAAGCTGTTATTTTTAAGTCACTATCCTGTCCTGAAGACTTGGAGAAGAGACCCAGTGAAGATTGATCACAGAAATGTAACATATTTCACTTTGAACCCTTTCATAAAGGAGATATGATGATCCATACTCGTGACGAAAACAGCAATACAGAGAACAGAAAGCTTAGCGAGCCGCTGCAAAATCAAAGACCACAAAGTCCCAACATATGTAAACGGTTCATATCTGTGAAAAGTCCAAATGAACACAGAAAACAATACTGATGCTGTGATCTACACAGGTACAAAGGGTACTGAAATACTGACCTAAGTTGGTGCCTCATACTACAGGAATACTTTACAACAGAGTGTCTGCATTTTATCTAAAAAACAAAACAAAACAAATGGCACAAAATGGGAACTTCTCATGTTCTTTGAGACAAGCATTTAAACCCAACAAATGCATTTTAGTATAAGATTTATTACCAAGACTGCACATGCAGTGGTCAAATGATTTTAAACCACACCCTCCCCAAAGTTTGCTGAATTGAGTTACTTTGCTTTAGTGAAAACCGAAAGGACCAGGACTTTGTAACGGCGAACAATTTGTACAGCCGAGGATTCAGAAAACGACTAAAGAACAGCTTTTCGCTGCGTTAACCTTCCTGGTGTTTGTAGTATGCAAGAGGCACCAGCAGCACTTAAAAAGTCTTAATTACTAATTGTGCAAACAATGATCAAAGGAGGATCTAAACATGCTGGAGTTGTGATGTTAGTGCTACATTTTCTCTGTTGAGTTAAGAGGTTGGGAGAAACACTATGGGATACTTTACGGGAAGTCGGGACAGCGGAGACACACAAACACTACATTTGGCACCACACTGAATGATCGTTACAGTACAGAGCAGTACAATGATGCTGATTACATACATACAACACCGACACTGGACAGGAAAGGACACAAAGACGTGGATGTGGACAGATCTGCATCTGTGGGTCGCAGCAAGAAGCGGCGGCGGCGGCGGCGTGATCTATGTCAGCCCGATTTCTTCCAACACGCTCCGCGGTGCCTCGGCTTCCTGCAGGGGAGAAACAAAAACATATCTTCTGCATTTCTACTGTGAGTGTAATTAATAGTAATAACCATGCGGGCCTTCATAGTGAGCCACGACAACAACAGCGTCGCATGCTTTGCTAAAAATAAAAATCACTGAGACGGGAATCTGTCAACTTGAAGTGGCCGTAGCCGGACACCACCACAAACAGGCGGGGCGTCGAGGAGGAGGGGGAGGTTTAATTCAAGAGCCGCAGGCTTAGAATAAACAGATGGCAGCAGGTGCAGATGGCTGCACATTGGAAAATGCAATGCGTCAACATGCCACAGCGACCCTTCTGTTTGGTTCACTGCCAAGGGAAATTCTTTTAATAGATACACAAAGAATTTCTACAAGGTAATGACTAGAGGTTTCTTCTTCGTGGAAAGAATTTCTAGTTACAAACTTTAATGATGGGGATTTCCTTAAAGCGAAGCAAACCTTTTATTGTTAGAAGTCAATTTTGCACTTCTAATTTGCTAAATCATCTTTTGCTTCGAATGTCCACGTGTTACTGGACCCGTTCAAATAGCGATCGTACCTCCTGCAGCAGGTCGGCCTGCTCGATGGCCTTCAGCACGTTCTTCTTGGAGGTTTCCTGAGCTTCTCCGCCCAGCAGGAACTCATCCAGGATGAAGTAGGCCTTCTCAAAGTTGAAGATGATATCCAGCTCACACACCTGTGTGGGAATGGCATGGCAGAGATATATAATAATAATAATAATAATAAAAGATACAAAGGACACTTTGTTTCTTACAGTAACAGGATTTCATCATTGTGTTTGTGTGACTCACACTGCCAAAATATTTGTCCAGTAGCTCCACATATCTGTGAATAATTTCCAGAGTGATCAGCTCATTATCCTGATCCTCGACAGCACAGCAGAAATACAGACTGGCATATCTAGAAAAAAAACCCAAAACAAAACAATGAAGGCAGGAAATGCAACAGTGACATTTGGAAAAGATTTAGTTAGCCTTTTATTGTTTTTTTTCCACAGCTTAAAGGAATGTGTCAATGCTGGAGTAATTTTTGCTCAATCCAAAGAACTGATTTACAATATTTAGAGGTTTTGCATATACAAAATGTAAAAACAGAACATATTGAAACACAATAAACTAGACTGAAATTATAAAAGCGTGTCCAAGTAGTCCCTGTATAAAACGACAATACAGCACTACTGTTTAGTGAAAGTACTTTTGTTTACCTTACATACTGAATTAGAAGACACTGGCGTTAAGGTTTATAGATATAAAAATAGAACTTTTGATACTAAATCGCAACAACAGTTGGGACCTGTTATGTAAAAATTTTTTTTTTTTTTTTTTTTACATCATCTACCTTTTGTACACAATCTTGAGGTCTCTCCATTCCAGGAAGCTGCACATCTTAGGCTTCCTGGCTAGTATGGTCTGGACCAGATCCCTGGAGATCTTCTTCCTCTCCTTGTCAGACAGAGGGACATACCATTTCTGAAGCCGCAGCTTCCCCTGCCGGCTGAACAGCAGCATGAACTGCATCTGAGGGGTTAAGATCCATGGATGAGACAAGCATGAATCATAATCGGTGAGAGACATTGAGGCAAATGTAACCGAACGGTGGATGGGGGGATTTTTTGAATTATTATTATTTTAGGTTTAAACTCACAAACCACAATATATAGTATAAAACGAACGAAAAACATTTATGTGACAGAAAAACTCATTTGTCGCAATAAGTTGAAATGTGCTAGTTGCAGGAAATGAATGATATGTTAACAATAACAATATGACACTAAAATTTTTATCAAATTTGGACCACATCTTGTACATTGTTCGCCTTGGGGGCTTTTGCTTTACGTTTTATTGGCTCGCATCAGCTAATGTCGCTCTTAATTGCCTGATTTTAAAATCAACACCACGTTACCTGACATTTGCGCCCCCCTCCTGCGACGATTATCTAGTTACAACACAAACAAGATGGCAAAGACAAGATTCGTTACCATTGGAATTGACCTTCCAGTTAGAGACTTGACCGGCTGCAGCTTCAGAAAATTAAGGCTCAACACATAATCAAAACAAGACGAGAGAGGTTTCTATAGCTTAGCTTCCCGTTCAGCCTGATGCTAAACTGCCTAGCGGATACTGTTGACACACCAGCTGCGCTGTGATTGGCTGGAAAAGTCACGGCTCTACAATTTGATTGGTTCTGAGGTTCCGTTAGTCATGACGTTAATGTGGAACTGAGGATAACTACTGACTGCTGTGGCTGAAAGTTTACTGTGTACTTAATTTCGCTTCTCTTTGTTTAGTAACGATAGCATTTATAACTAAAACTAGGAGAAATACTTTGAGAGAACAATTATGAAAGTAAAAGGTAATTATACAAGAAATAGACGTTACTCTTAAGCTACAAAGACATTATTCAAAATGTCTTTGTTATGACAACTTGACATTAACCAAGAAATCATTACTGATATAAATTTGTTAAGTATTACTGATTGCACTTTAAAAATGAGGTAACTTTATGTTATTAAAGGTAAAGTTTAAACAGTAATGATTTCTTAGTTAATGTCAAGTTGTCATAACAAAGGCATTTTGAATCATGTCAACTTTGTATTAAAAGTGTCATAATTTACCGAATGACGCTTTATGACAACAGTCATAAATATTCATGAAGACTTATTGATGTTCATGACAGGTTTTTATGACAGTGTCATGACAGTCTTATTCAACCCCCTTCAAATAAAGTGTTACCGAATTCTTTCACGGTTGGCAACTATGGAAGTCTTTGACATCTTTGTGAAGGAATGTTGGTCCTGTCCTCTTTACAGAATTATCTTTACACTGAACTGTGGTGTCAAGTTTCAGTAGTCATTCAACAAATATATTGATAAAAATACAAATATTTGTATGTGTTACCATTTAAATAAGATATATTAACCAAAATTAATGCATGCATAAGTTCTTATTTAAATATTGACATTTAATTTTAATTTGATTTAATCATTACATTTTCTATTTAATTCAGCATATGTATGTAGCTTATTTCGTTATTTTTAATGCATTAAAAATAATATATATGTGCTATTTAAACTAGCACATATATGAATTTTAATTTAGCAAAAACGATCGATTTATATGCACTGTGACACTTTTGGCCCTCGACACATCACAGGCTTTTATTATCATGCTGCTCACATACAACAGCATCAACAGCATAGGAGTCTGGCGCCCTCTGTCGGTAGACTGTGATAAATCCAGAACACAATGTACAGAATGGATGTACAGGCATACGCCGCCTGACTCACTCAGAGTCATCCACAAGCTCTGACACTCCAAAGCAACAACTTTTTTCCCGCGACAGCTGAATTCCTGGACGTGAATACGGACAGTAAACCCGGAGTTAGGAGCTATTTATTAGTCGTCTGGATGCTACAATGCTAGCCAGCTTTTTAGCAGCTTGAGTAGCCTCTGCGGAGGTCAAACAGGCTCTGCAGGACATGAAAGATGGGGTGGTTGCGTAGAAACCTAGCTTAGTCACGAAGCTAAATTTAACTTTCTTTTATCATATTTAACGGTGAGATAAAAAAAAAATGCTGAAGCCTTAGGAGTCTACGGAAAACACTTTGCGCAGTTATCCGTGAGGATGAGGAGCCGCAGTAATTCAGGAGTGAGGCTGGACGGATATGCCAGGCTGGTCCAGGAGACTATCCTGTGTCATCAGGTGGGTTCAGACACATGTAGTTGTCCAGTGAAGGAAATCATTTCAATGAAATACTGGAAAACTGCAGTATTTCATTAATGCAAAACAAAATGACTGCAGTGATTTCCAACTTTCCTTAATAACCCGTGAATCCCCAGGCTGACTCTTTAATCCACTTGTTGTATGCTTAATGTTGGGTAACCAGGCTGGACTAGTTTATAAATATCTGAACGCAAGTTGAAGTTTGTAATGGTAACATCGGTTATTACATGTTACAACTGTGATGATTAATGTCAAAAAGTACATTTTTATGAAGCAAATTATCTAAATGAAGTCTGTCCTCTTCTTTTCTGTACATATTTCTGTGAACTAGTGAGACAATTACAATATATATATATATATATATATATATATATATATATATATATATATATATATATATATATATATATATATATATATATATTATTTTACATATGAAAAAGTCAGTTGGTATCTGACAGTTTTCCCTTGATTGCCTCTGTTTGGTGATTGGCACATCAAAAACAGAAAAATTGAAAATATATTTTTTCTTAGATTTTTAAATTCATCAATACAAAATCAACCCAGCACATTATTTGCTTTTGCTTAGCACCTGAAAGAAAAATTGGAAGTGGTAGAATTACAGTCAATAAGTCCAAAATGTAACAAATCCTGGGAGTGAGTATCAACCAGTGCACACCTGATTGGTGCATTTCTGCAGCATGCCTTTTTATTTTTTGTTAATCTAAATACAAATATAAACATGAATAATTGACAACATTCACAATGCACTTTTGATGAACTTCTAAGTAAAATGCATAACCTCAAAATATAGTAGAGTAAAAACAACAAAACAACACTAACAAGACCCTAAGAAAACAATATCCTTAAAAAAAAAACAAGGCAAACTCTTGCGAATGTTGGCAGATAATATATTTTCCAACTTTATGCTTGACGCTCTTCTGGTTGGCTGTTTGAAATGGTTCTCTCATTTTCTGCCTTTGTAACCAAATATTCCCCCTGCTCCGTGCAGGAATACTGTAGATATGTAGATGTTTTGCTGCCTGTAAAGGCTAAAGTTCGTCCACAGCAGCTGCACAGAGAAATAAACAACATAGGAACAAAGTTCAGTTCTGGGAATCAGCTGAGGCCTGGGAAGCGATGCACCTTTATCTAACTAACAGCTCCTGAGTTCACACTGACACGGTCAAAAACTGGCGGAGTGAAACTGGGACCCTGAGGGTCCACGGCTGACAGAAAACAGGGTCGACTTCCCATGCTCTGTTATACATTGCATAACAAGGTGTTAGCTTAAAAACAGGTTGGCCTGAAGCTACTGTGTGTAAACTAGTGTGTTATTGTATTCAAGGTGAAAGGCACTGTGCATTCTCCTATATTAAAGGGACACTTCGTTTGTCTTTTATTGATGTTCAGTTATGCTATCTGTTAATGAGAATAAAAGACAGACTTAGCTGTAAATTAGGAAGAACAGTTTAGCATACTCGTGCAGAAAGTGGCCAGTAAGAAGAAGATTATTGGGTGAATATTTACAAATCATTAACATTTTATCTATTTTCTAAATATATTTAATTAGGTTTGAGGGTTAGCTAAGTACAGTTTAGTTTGAAGTAGAAAAAAATGAAAATAACTTTTATAACATTTTCAGCTGCTAATTTTTCACTTTAATGCCTATTTTCAGACTTTTCCTTACTTTTGCGTCTCTTTATCTCTGTTTTCCTTGAAAGTACTTGCACTTAGGCAGAAGTTGAGATTGTGTGTACTCTTGCCATCTGCAGCAGATGGATCAATAACTGATTTAATCACTCTCATGAAAAAATATCAACTAAAAACAAAAGATAAGGAAGGATTTTGAAACAGAAAAGTTATGAGGCAGTGTTTTCTGAAGCAGCTAGTGCCGACTGTAGTGGTGTCATTTTTAGCTGGAAATGTTGACAGTGTTGACTCGGCCTTGTTGTTGGTCTCTTGTCATGTTTGTATGTAATCGCTTTGTGTTTGTGTGTGCGTGCATTGTTGCTCTGCGGGGGGGAAAAAAGGAACTTGTGTCTATACTAGAAATGAAGGAAAAGTACAGGCTGAAGTGTTTTACAGATCTGGATAGGTACGAGAAAAAGAAAATACTGGATGAAAAATAGCTGCATTCCATTAATCCATCAATGGTTCTTTGGTCCTTCCTTCATTCCTTTGTTTGTGTGTTCACATCCTCACTGGTTTCTTTTTTCCTTCCTTATATCTTTCCTTCCTTCTTTACTTCTTTACATCTTCACTTCTTTCTTTCCTTCCTGAGTTTTCTAAAATATCCACCATAAAACTCATTTTGAGTGAACTTTTGTGTTTAATTGGCTTAAAACAATAGAAATTTCACAGTAATAAGGAATATCTTAAAGATGACTTGGAATTATATAAAAAAAATGTAAATTAAAAAATATGTCAGTGTGGAAATGAAACAGCTGTAACCTTGTATATTTTCCACGTATAATTGCTCACATTCAGCGTACTTGTTGACTGTATGCTGGACTCTTCCTCCCTCAGAACCCAGTGACTGGACTTCTCCCTGCCAGCATCCAGAAGAAGGATGCCTGGGTGAGGGATAACGTGTACAGCGTCCTGGCTGTGTGGGGGCTGGGCATGGCTTATCGCAAGAACGCCGACCGCGATGAAGACAAAGCCAAGGCCTACGAACTGGAGCAGGTACATCAAAAGAAAAGGCCTTTTCACGGAGAGTGATAGAGTCTGAAACAGCAAACACTAGAAAAATGGTGGATCTTGCATTTTCATTTGAACTAAATTCATTTAATAAAAAATGACAACAACAACAACAAAAAAATGCACATCGTGCTGAATAGCTTACAAATCTTACAACAAGGTTATTAAAAATCTGGTGCATAAAGTTTCAAATTATAAGGCAGAATTACTATTTTTTTTTCTATAAGAAGAAAATCATTTCTTGCTCATTAAGTAGCAGGACATTTAATGAGAGCTTTACGCTTATCTTTCTTTAACGCTTAGATTAGATAAAATGTAAAAGTGTTAAAGCTTTACAGTTGTATCTGTTTGTACTTATCTTGTTATTTGGCAGAGTGTGGTGAAGCTGATGCAGGGCCTGCTGCAGTGCATGACGAGACAGGTAAGACGCTGCAGCTCCGTATGTTATTATATTTGGTGGTGGAAGGATCTTCACTAGTCGGCATCCTGGTGCCATTTTACATTTCTTTGCAAAAAATTTTTTTTTTCCTTCATAAATTGTAAATTATAAACATATTTTAAAAAATTATACCCCCTTTACATCATTTTACTATCATTTGAGAGATGTCTGTTTCATTTCTGATCAACAAGCTTCTCCTGACTGAAAATGATTTTAAATCTAAATCTACCAGGGATATGATTAATTCTGGACTTAACTGTGCCAAAATATTGCCGAAAGAAAGTGCATCATAAAGTTTGTTATGTGATTTGTTTGCTAACCGCATGATGAAACAAGTATTACGTTTTTTTTTTCATTTGGCCTTTTATATCAATTTAAAATCTATGTTGAAAATGTTTTAATATAGGAGGTTATCAAAAAACCAAATCCTTTACTCTCAAGCAGAAAGAGGACTTGCTTTAAGCATCAGGTTTGACTGGTTTGACGGAAACTCTCTCCATCAAACCTGCTTCCAGAGTCTCCATGGTAACCACTTTGGTTACTGTAGATGCTCTTTCAAGACACATTGGCTTCATGGTTGCTTCTCTACTTGGTCATTTTAAAAGAAGGATATTTACAGACCCAAAAAATAGTTTAAAAAAAAATCATCAAGTGTGGAAATGGAAAATCAAATTTCTTTCATTTTCCTTTGGGTTTCTTTGGTTGTGATGGTCCTGTTAGGTTTCACTTAGCCCCCCACCTAGCTTATGTTATGTGTTTTCAGGTGGACAAGGTGGAGAAATTTAAACACACCCAGAGTACAAAGGATTGCTTGCATGCCAAATACAACACAGCCACCTGCAGCACAGTGGTCAGGGACGACCAGTGGGGCCATCTGCAGGTGGACGCCACCTCCATTTACCTGCTAATGCTGGCGCAGATGACAGCCTCAGGTGGATCTCATACCGATTAAAGCATTTCCTGCATAAGTCATCAAGGGAACACAGTTTTAGTTTAATTCATTTTCTTTGTTTTGTCACGCAGGTCTCCAAATAATCTCCAACCTTGATGAAGTAGCTTTTATCCAGAACTTAGTTTTCTACATTGAGGCAGCTTACAAAGTGGCGGTAAGCATCAGATTCAAATTAGGAGGGGAAATTAAAGCGGGAGAGAGAAAAAAAGGGTGTCTTCAATCAGAGGCTTCTTCTGATTGGGTGTAATACAGACCGCTACAGGAGATCTTTCCTGTCCACATCCATCACCATCTACAATAACTAGTTAAATGAGTTACAACATTTCATTTCCCTTTGGAAAATTCAATTTTGGATTGAATTTGAATAAGTTAACATGAAAGCAGTCCTGATATCTTTTGTATTTTGTAGCAATTTAATCATTACTCCTCAGGCTTTTATTTGGTTTTGTCACTCACAGTTTTACACAGGATTATTTGTTTGCTTCTTTAGCCACTTAATCGTGAGTTATAAATGATTCAGGTATAAAACGGCTCAAGACCACTTCCAAGGATTGCTGACATCCTTTGTTTTTTGGAAACTTAATTTAGTTAAATAAGATCTGACTCGAGACTTTGGCTCAGCATTGTTTGAAGCTTCTTAAAAAAGAGAGAATAGCAGCATTTTATCATTTTTATCCACCACATGCTTAATAATCAGGATAAAACATGTTACACAGCAAGTGTTGTAGTGAGTATCTGATTCCTGCAGGATTATGGGATGTGGGAGCGAGGTGATAAGACCAACCAGGGCATCCCCGAGCTCAACGGCAGCTCTGTAGGAATGGCCAAGGTACAGGAGCGCCATTTTCTCCTTCCACTGTCTTTAAGCGATCCGGTGCCAGTATTTACAGTCGGGCTGATGTTTTCAGGCAGCTCTGGAGGCCATCGACGAGCTGGATCTGTTCGGGGCTCACGGAGGGCCGAAGTCGGTCATTCACGTTCTACCAGACGAGGTGGAGCACTGTCAGGTACCGCCGAGTTCACTTCCAGACATCCCAGCGGCAGCTCGGACCTTCGTTCAAGCCCTCAGCGTGTCTGCGTGTGTTTTCCCTCAGGCCATCCTCTGCTCCATGCTACCAAGAGCCTCAACTTCCAAGGAGATAGATGCCGGCCTTCTGTCCGTTATTTCATTCCCTGCTTTTGCCGTGGAGGATGCCGACCTGGTGGCCATCACCAAGTCGGAAATCATCAGCAAGCTGCAGGTGCAAGTCCAAGCAGAGGCAAATGAAACGCGTGCCCTGTCTTCGTGGAGTCAGGCTGAACTTTCCACTGTCTGGTTTAATTTCAGGGTCGCTATGGCTGCTGCCGCTTCATCAGGGATGGATATCACTGTCCTAAAGAGGTTTCACATTCTCTCTGCGAAATATCTAAATTCTTTAATTGACAGGGTGCATATTGGTATATAAAAAAAGCCATAAGAAGAAATATTTTTTAACATTAAGTCCATTCTTGTTGTATAAAGACTCTGCATTGGATGGAAAAATCAAGATTCTGGTCATTGTGTTACTAGGATCCATCTCGGCTGCACTACGATCCTGCAGAGCTCAAGCTGTTTGAGAACATCGAATGTGAGTGGCCGGTGTTCTGGACGTATCTCATCCTCGACGGCATCTTTACTGGAGATCACGTGCAGGTAGGAAAAAAAAAACAAAAAAACAGGATCTCTGTCATGGGTAAACTATTTCAAACTCCATGACCATCTGGAAAAAAAACTAAAAAAAGTGCAACTTATAAAGTGGCTTCTAAAAATGCTCAAATCTTTTAGTATTGTCTCTAGTTGTGCCATTTTGTGGCTTTGTTAAAAAAAAAAAATTGATGTGCTTCACACATACTTTTTTCAGATGTATTAAAGTAAATTAGAAAATTAGAAACTAGAAAACACTACTAGTTTTAGAAACTTAAATAATGCTTTTCCTCAGAACTCTCTCCTTCAATATACAAACATTTTCTTTAGAGTTAAGCGTCTTGCTTCAGAGACACAGTGATGTATTCAGTGTGAATGAGTTCAAATGGTGCTGCTGTGTTACTAAATAACTACACGCTTTGCACACAGGTGCAGGAGTACCGGGAGGCCCTGGAAGGCGTTTTAATCAGAGGGAAAAATGGCATCAAACTCCTGCCTGAACTTTACGCTGTACCACTTGATAAGGTATCTATATTTTTTTTACAAAGAGACGCCTTTAAAAAGCTTTGTCACTGTTTGTTCAATTCCAGCTCCACTTGCTGGAGAAGTTTATTGACAACTAATCTTTTTGTTTCTACTGCAGGTGGAGGAGGAATACGGCAATCCTCACTCTGTGGACAGGATGGCCATGGGACAGCTTCCACACATGTGGGGACAATCCCTCTACATTGTGGGATGTCTTCTGGCTGAGGTAATGGCTGACAAGATATAATAAATCACTTTTATATGATGTTTTGCAAGTGTTTGTTGCAAATTCTAAAAGGACAAAAAAAAATAAACAAATCAAATCAGTTCTCCTAAATATAAACGTACAGGAAGTCTACTTTTTTTCAATTTTATTTATTTTTTCCTTGGAAGGGCTTTCTTGCACCAGGAGAGATAGACCCTCTCAACAGGAGATTCTCTACAAACTTCAAACCTGACGTTGTGGTACAAGGTTGGTAATTAGTAAATTACCTGCTCTGGGATATGTATTTATTTACATATTTCGAAACAAAACCGGATGGTTTAAAAACCATACGATATCAAAAATATCAAAAACCTGTTTGTCTTTTGGTTTGCTGTAGTCTGTGTGCTAGCAGAGTCAGAGAAGATCAAGGAGTTGCTAAGAGATGCCGGCGTTACGGTGCAGACCATATCAGAGGTCATGCCTATAAGAGTCATGCCTGCTCGCATCCTGAGCCACATCTATGTCAGGCTGGGTAATCACACACTTTGTTTTTCTTAAACTTTGAGATCTGCGTGTGTGTGTGTGTGTGTGTGTGGAACAAAAGCAACAAGTGGTGTCTTTTCCTCAGGAAACTGCAGGAAGCTGAATTTGAGCGGAAGGCCGTACAGACACATCGGAGTTCTGGGAACGTCCAAGTTCTACGAGATCAGGAATCGTTCCTACATCTTCACCCCTCAGGTGAAACGGCATCTGGCTGGGAAGACGACACGTGTCTGTGACCGCAACAGAAAATCTCAGATGAAAAGGATAGAAATGATGATAGTAATATTTTGAATTCTTTGTGTTTCTTCTTTTCGGTCTCCACTGATCAGTTTTTAGATCACCATCATTTCTACCTGGCGCTGGACAACCAGATGATTGTTGAGATGTTACGAACCGAGCTGGCCTATCTGTCATCGTGCTGGAGGATGACGGGACGTCCCACGCTCACCTTCCCTATCACCCGCAGCATGCTGGGTATGAATTCTCTACAGCCAAAACTGGAGAAAACTACACTTCCTACATGTTGTACTGCTTCTTTTGTCCTCATTTATAGCAAGAACAAGTCATTTTTGTGTTGCAGATAGTGAATAATAGAGTTTTATCGTTCCAAATCCCAGACTTTGTGCGAGTTTTTGCACAAATTAAAGACAAAAAAACAATGTTTGTGCACGATTGATGTAGGATTCGTATAGGTTAGAAGAAGATCATGACTTCTTCTTGTTGTTTTAATGTAACTTTATGGACTGGATCATTGAAACCTGTTATTGATCTTTTTTTATTTGGCCTGATGAAGTCGTCTCATTTTAAAATTAAATTAAATCACTTGTTAAAAGTAAAAGTTTATTTTATGCCAGTCTTGTTGATTTCAAGACTGGCATAATAAAAGCTGTTTTTATAGAAGCTGGAAAAGTATTTGCGACATTACACATTTCTTTTATTCTTTATTTTATGTTTTATCTATCTGATCGTCAAACATATTTTTGGTATCAGGCAAATATAATCTTAGTAAATACCAAAAGCAGTTTTCAATTTTTTTTTTTAATGATGGTTCCACATTGTTTGGAAAGTAGCGTTCAATATCACTAGCTACTCCCAGGAGTGATGACGTAGCCAGTTCTCCATCCATTTTCTGAACACCCTTGTCCCTCAGTGGGGTCGGGAGGGGTGCTGGTGCCTATCTCCAGCTAACGTTCCGGGCGAGAGGCAGGGTACATCCTGGACAGGTCGCCAGTCTGTCACAGGGCAACACAGAGACACACAACCATGCGCACACACACACCTAGGGGCAATTTAGACAGACCAATTAACCTAACAGTCATGTTTTTTTTGGACTGTGGGAGGAAACTGGAGTACCCGGAGAAAACCCACGCATGCACAGGGAGAACATGCAAACTCCATGCAGAAAGACCGGGGCCGGGAATTGAACCCAGAACCTTCTTGCTGCACGGCAACAGCTCTACCAACTGCGCCACTGTGCAGCCCCTAGCCAGTTCTCTTAATACATAAAATCATAATTTAAGAACTGTGGTTATTTTTGTCTAATGGTAAAATTTGTTTGGAGATTGGAAATATTTAAAGGGACAACGGGGTGAATCTCACAGAAGTGTGTAAAGTGAAATTACGCCGCAAAGTAATTTCAGTTCACTTTACTTTTCCCAACCAGTCGAGGATGGAGAAGCAATAGATCCGTGTATCTTATCCACGCTCAGGAAGCTGGAGGATGGCTATTTTGCCGGAGCAAGGTTTGTTTTCTCCCATATGCAGTACTGAAACCACACACACAGACGTTCATGTAATTAGAGCAGCTCCTTCTATGTGTGAGAGCTTTGGTGTGTGTGGCACCACAGAGTGCAGATGTCAGATCTGTCCAGCGTCCAGACTACGTCGTTCTACACCCGCCTCACCTTCCTGGACGAAGAGGCTGACGACAGTTTATTTGACGACGTAGACGACGAAGATAACGACGAATACAGAGCTGAATATAACACACCTGATCGTAAGTTAGCGACGCTGCATTTCCACCATCACACTTTAATTTGTCTTATTAAATATTAACTGGAAGCATTTTTTTTTTAAACAGTGGGCTCCAAGGACACATTTGACCAGTACATCACACAGCTCCTTCACAGCACTGCCACCAAGTCATATCTACCTCCCATCCAGAGGGGGCAGCACCACATCTTCAGCCCTGAGCACACCACCAGGGACATCCTGTCCTTTATGGCTCAGGTCCAAGGCTTGAAAATGCCCAGTGAGTTCAGAATAGAGCGGAAATGTCCTGTACTTTCCCACAACGGAGACGTTTCTGTGCAACAGCAGCAAAGCGACTGACAATAACAGCAAATAGACTCACACAAACATATAAAATTGTTATTGTGGTATTTTTTTTTTTGTGGTTGCAGCTTTAATTAGCAGGATGAAAAACAATGATATGGCACTGCGAAGGTGCAAGCATTCTGGAAACACCATTCTGTTTTATTGTGCATATTTGCATTTCAGAGACTTCAATGTATCTTCCTGTGACTCCAATCACAAACAAGCATCGGAGATCCCTGAACCTCCTTGAAGTTCCTCATCCTCAGCCTGGCCCACAGGCAAAGCAGCCGGAGCAGCCCAAGGCATGCTCAGCACATGTGTTTAGCAATGTGTGTGTGTGTGTGTGTGTGTGTGTATGTGTGTGTGTGTGTGTGTGTGCGTGTCCATTCCTGCTGTGATGGTGGAAGATTAACACTCATGTTCTTTCTGAAGCTCTGCAGTATTTCTGAGCTACATCTGCCAAGAGACTCTCAGGGCAACACCGACTTTGCAGCGCTGGTGAATCAGATAAAGGAGTGTCCGACTTTGCAGGACCAGGCTGACATTCTCTACATACTCTACGTTATGAAGTACACAAAGATATGACAACAACACTCTGCATATAGCTTACACACTTAAAATGATCCTCGTAATTTCCTGCTCTGTGACTTTTTTTTTTGTTTTTGTTGTTGTTATTTTCTGACAAAGAGGAGCGGAGTGGGTGGTGGAGCTGTCAGGACCTGGACAGGGCGGCGTCAGCGTCCGCTCGCTGCTCGAGGAGCTGTATGTGCAGGCCGGGGCCTGCAAAGAGTGGGGGCTCATTAGGTACATCTCTGGAATACTACGCAAGAGAGTGGAGGTCCTCGCCGAGGTCAGTGAGAAGTCCGGGTTATTTTTATGGCAACAGTCAATCAAATCACATAGAAACTTTAAAGTTCCAAATGAGTCTTAAAAAGTAGAGAAAAGTACAGAAAATGGTCTGTGCAGAAATGTCTGGATAAGTGCGAAATGTGTTTTTAAAGGCAGTGATGTTGTCTGACTCTTTTCTGATGTGTTTTTGTTAAAACACATTAGATGATGAAGGTGATGATGATGTCACCTTCAGCATGATGCACCTTATCAAACATTGAATCGACTAGTTTTAGGCATCAGTACCTTTGTTTTTGAGTATTATCTCAAATATCTTAGATCTCAGATCAAAAATTAGATTCACAATTAGTACAATACATCAATTCATCTCCCATTAAAATCAGCAATTAGTCAATGAGGAAACCCCGGAGCAGTGAAGTAAACACAGACAAGCTCCAAGCCAAAATGTGATACAGTTCTCAGTCTGAATTTAGGTTTATTTATTTTAAATTTATTGATATTCCAGCAATGAAACACAATGACGACTCTTGACAAAACTGTGCATAGTTATAAGATCAAATAATTTGTGATTTGCTCTTTTTTTTTAATCACATTCCAGCTCTAACACTCAACTATTAGACAAAAAAATATAATTTGAAGTCATTTAACTTTTATTGCTTCCAATTTCATCTTGCAGTCTGACGTTTTATAGCATTAATAACCGGTTTGAGGACAGCAAGGTTCACTGTGAGGTTCACTGTGATTCGCTTGTGAGAATTGTTGCCTTGCACGTGGCGGGCTATTTTAATCACTTTGTTCCTTTTTTTGTGTGTTTCTCTCAGGCCTGCACAGATCTGATTTCTCATCACAAGCAGCTGACTGTCGGTCTTCCTCCTGAACCAAGAGAAAGAGTGATCACCATGTAAGATGTTCATGAGTTGCAAAGCTTTTTCTCCTTCACTAAAGCCTTTACCAGCAACACGAATGCCCTGTTTTCCCCAGGCCACTTCCCCCGGAGGAGTTAAACACTCTGATATATGAAGCCAGTGGTCAGGATATCAGCATAGCTGTTCTCACACAGGTAACGCTGTCACATTTTAAACCTCTGCCAGGATCGTAAAGGATGCTCCCTTTCCGCCTGTGACTCGTTTGTGCTTCTGTTAAAGGAAATCATGGTTTATTTAGCCATGTACGTTCGCTCCCAGCCCGCTCTTTTCGGCGACATGCTCCGCCTCAGGATCGGACTCATCATGCAAGTGATGGCCACTGAACTGGCCCGCAGCCTGCACTGTTCAGGTGTGGGGGAGGGAGGGGAGGAGTCAAAAACATACACGTGAACAGATTGACACACGTGGGGGAAGCAAACTGTGAACGCCTTGCAATGGTTTTGTAGGAGAGGAGGCGTCTGAGAGTTTGATGAGTCTGAGTCCGTTCGATATGAAGAACCTGCTGCATCACATCCTCAGTGGCAAAGAGTTTGGGGTTGAGAGAAGCAGTGAGTTTTTACCTCTCATTTTTTCTTTAGCTATAATCAAATTATGTTAGTTTTTTCCACTTTCTCTCCATTGAAAGACTTTCGATGCTGTAAGGAGTGATTTCAGTCTGCATCTCTGCATTGAGGTGAATCAAATCGGCTCGTATTGTTTGTATTACATCAATAAGGCCTTGTTGCATAAATCAAACTAGTGAAATTTTAGATGTTACATGATTAGTTGAGTTGGTGAATAAAAAAAAAGACACTAACTTAAAGCCGTAAAATTTAAGTATTCACAAGCTGCTCAGCAAACCTTTTTCTGCTTGTACTCAGCCATCTCCTCTGATTGATTCTGATTATTGAAAATGTAGAAGTGCTTTGAATCATATGAACATAAGCAGTTTTGGAGTATGGAATAATCTAATTTATCCTCATTAAGGATAACCCAATGTTTCTTAGAGATTATTTAATCAGGGAAATGTTGAAGCGCTGTTGTATTTTAGATAATTTCATTTCATGCTAATTGATTTAGGTAAATAATTCAGTCAGTCAGATAAGGAGTCTTACAGACCAAAATGAACTGACTGACCCGACTCAGGGCCAATATCTGGGGTAAAAGATATAAAAAAAAGAAACTGAACTCTGACAAACAATAACTTTGAGATGATACATGAAGAATCAAACGGGACAATTTAGCTTCATAAACCAGGAATAAAGTAGAAACAAACTTTACAAAACATTAAACATGATGCCGAGCTGATGTGTGGAAGTTTTCTGAATTGGTTTAGTTTGCAGGTGTTTTTATATATTTTGTTGTCACAGTGGTTCTGACCACAGAACAATATCAAGATCATATTTAGAGTGAACTATATTTGTTGTTTGCGTGTTTTGCAGTGCGTCCAATCCAGTCCACAGCCACCAGTCCTGCGATCTCTATTCATGAACTGGGCCACACAGGAGCCACAAAGACTGAACGCACAGGGATTCATAAGTTAAAGAGCGAAATAAAACATGTGAGTGAGAAAAAAGATTGTTTGTCTGTCTCTCTCTCTCTTCCTCTCTCTCTGTTTAACATTGTTCTTGCTTTTAATTGCAGCTGGATGGCTCTCGACCTCTCAGTGTGGGTTATCTTTGATAATTTATAGCATGTGTTTCTAACCTCAATCTAAAGTGAAAAAATCAAGCCGCCGGTTCAATTCTGTCCACCAATCACTCGCTGCCTGTTAACATTTTGTGTACTACAGTGGCCTCCATAGCTGGAGTGACTCTCCTCGTGACGAATCAGCAGGAAAATATTGCTATGCAACATGCTATGCATCCATCTGCAGTGTTTTTGTTTTGTTGTTGTTGTTGTTGAAGACCAGCACATATAAATGTCTGCAACTTTACAATCTCTTTAACCAACTTAACCCATGATTGCTTAAGCTGCTTTGGGGTCGTCTGCCCTTGTATCTCTTCTTCTTTTAGCGTGTCTTTTTTTGTGTCTATGCTTTACCATGTATAAGTATGCATCATGAGATTCATGCGAACCATTTCAATCTGCCCTCTGTCCATGTTCCACGTGTAGATCTTCAGTGGAGGTCTTTCCTTGAGTAGCAATGTAACTTCCCCTCGCTCCACGGTAAACCATTTCATTTCAACTGCTTCACACTGGCTTGCTTCATCCCTCTCAGGGTCATAATGTAGTATGCAACATATACCTGATGATTTCATCCTAAATTTAGACACCTCCTCTGTGTGACTTGCCCACAGTAAAGGTTGAGAATGGCATTATGTCAAGTTGTCGTGGGCTAGTGGTAACATGTTTTATTGAAATAACACTGCAAAAACACAAAATCTGACCGAGCTTTTTGTCTAGGTTCTAGTAGAAACATCTTGGCACATTTGAAATTTGACAAAATTAATTTACAGGTAACTTTTTACCAAGATATAGGAGCTTGCTTTAAGTCAGTAATTCCTTAATATTGATTTAAAACAAGTAGTAGATCCACTGGCTGATTGTTTCACTTATATTATGGGACAAATGTACTGTTATAGTGGTACTAGTACTTTTCCATCAATATGAAGAAATTATTTACTTAAAACAAGCCCTTAGTTGGTAAGGAAACAAAAAAGACAAAAGACAAATATAAAATGTAAAAGTCGAAAGGCACATGCTCCTTCAAGAGCACTTCTTAAATATTTGAACAAACTAAAGAATACAAATTATTAATGGGCATCAGATTGATCTGTGCGCCATAATAAATGTGCAAAACCTCTAGGTGAACTTGTATGTACATCTATGTTAAAGTGGCAGCTCCTGTTTATTTTGCTTATTAATCAGAGACAAAACAATCTGCTGCAGCCACACAAAGGTAACACATTAATGTGTGTAATTTATTTCAGCTTGAGCGTACGCAATTATTTACAAAACTAGAACTTGTGATAATGCCAGTCCTGACACATTTTTTTTAAGTGACCCATTTTGCATGAGTGACTGCATGGACTGTTGCATAAATTAAAACAACTATTTGTGTGAGACAGAGAATACAACAAACCTGTGTGTGTGTGCTACTAATCTCTTTATTACACAGAGCCTATCTCCACCAATCACAAACGGGTCAAGGAGCTCTGACATTAACCCAGTGTTGTGGGAAAAACTGCAGTTGCTTCTGACTTGTTTAATGGGCTCAAATAAGCTTGACAGTAAGAACAGTGGTGTGCTGGTCCTGCAGCGTTGCAGCAGCCCCTCCACCCCCAGTGGAATGCTGTCCCCAGTGGGACATGGCCCCGGAGACGGGCAGCTGCACTGGGAGGAGAGGCAGGGCCAGTGGCTGAGGAGACGGCGGCTGGATGGAGCAATCAACAGGGTGCCGATGGGTTTCTACCAGAAAGTCTGGAAGATCCTGCAGAAGTGCCACGGCCTGTCCATTGACGGATACGTGCTGCCCTCGTCCACCACAAGAGAGGTAGCATGCTACTGCCAGCTCTGGAGTTTGGGGCTTGGTGTGGGTTCATGTCCATGGATGTGTGACTTGAAGTCTTCTTGTGCAGATGACAGCAGGAGAGATCAAGTTTGCAGTGCAAGTGGAGTCTGTCCTGAACCACGTCCCACAGCCGGAGTACAGGCAGCTGCTGGTGGAGACTGTGATGGTTCTGGGTCTGGTGGCTGATGTGGACGTGGACAGCATCGGTGGAATTATCCATGTGGAGCGCATTCTGCATTTGGCCAACGATTTATTCTTAAATGACCAGGTACGGCTCACGGGGCTACTGGAAAACCGTTGGACAGCTTAGAAATTTCTTCTGTTTTTGCTTTTTGTCACGTAAATGTTCCAGTTTACCAAATATGTTTAATATCAGGCAAAGATAACGACTTTCAGTGAAAGAGTATCAGTCTTGAAAGGGTTACAGAACCATTTCTTAGGCTTTGGGACTGCAGTGTACCAGTTTTTTTTCCACAAATAGAAACAGTGTTCAGTTTTTTTTTCAGGTTATGTTTGATAATAAAATTTAGTTGATGTGTGGATTACCTGAAAAGGTAAAAGAAACAAAAAGTGAACTCGACTATTTGGGAGGGGAATTGCTTTTCACAGTCCTGTACTAAAGATAGATTATGAAAAATGACAAACGCTTGCGGGTTCACCTTAGCTTAATCCATCTAATTTCAAATCTCCAGAAATCGCTCAGCGCCAGTGATTATTTCCTGGAGAAGGACCCAGCTACGGGAATTTGCAACTTCTTCTACGACAGCGCCCCTAGTGGCAGCTACGGCACCATGACTTATCTCTCCAAGGCGGTCGTCACTTACGTCCAAGACTTCCTGCCAAGTTCCAGCTGCCTGATGCAGTGAAGACACCGACTCCAGGCAGCTGAATAAAGCCTGTCTGGTAGCAGAAGGGTTAAGCAGAGCTTCTAATTTGTAACTCGTGTGGATTTTGTTGGTGTTAATTATTCAGTAAGCGGTAGCTCTGGTGTACTGATGCAGCATCGCAGCGTTGGCAGCTCACAAATTATCCTTGTTTGTCTGCATTGGGATAGCTGTTCAAATATATGTGTACATTTTAAGCTATTTAAATTACACATTTGTAACAGGGCAAGCACACGTGTCTGGTTTTAGGTCATATTATAATTTATTTAAATCCTTTTAATTTAAGTGGAAACTTTAGACTACTGAACTGATTTGCAATTCCTCATAAAATACTGTGATCATTGTCCAAACTACTAATTTCCCCCAAATCAATCATTTATTTCCATTAATTACTTTTGTTTTATTTATACTTAAGTTTTTGAATTTTACTGTCTTAGTATAAATAAGACCGACTTAGAATGATGGAAATAAATAACTTTGTTTTTTCTTAAAAGAGAACCTTTTTATTAAAAAAAATTGTTTATCGGTGTGTCTGGATATGAATGTCACCCCATATTTATCCAGCATGTTGACAGTTTGTTCATTTGTTGCAGTGAGAACAACTACTCTTGTGGTATTATTTTCAGGATTAGTCTATTGCTACTCCTTACATAATCCTTTGGATATTTATTTCAAGCAAAAATAAATAATAGTTTTGCTAATGACTGCAGATAGTAACAACTTTCTCATTTGCATTAACAAAACAGCAGACTTGACGTCTGCGCCGACCGCATGCACCTTCAAACTGTGTCCAACAACAGAAAGGTTCAGATCATGGTTCGCTCTTTCTGAAATAAACACTTTTACAACCTGGATTCCTCTCGTCTATTCCATACCACCTGCAGTGCGAGGAAAAAGAAAAGGCGAGAAGCTGGCGAGAGGAGAGATGAGTCAGTGCAACGTGAAAAATGACAAGATGAGACGTTTCTCTTTCTGAGGTGTGAAGTTAAAGCTGGTGCAGTAAAAATCACATTAGGAGCAGCGTAGTTACAGCATAGCATATTTATCAATTTTATAAAAAGATGATGTGTTGTCCAGATCCTCACCGCTGTTTGGTGTGGATTCATTCTGTCCGTTTGTGCAGACGATAAAAGGAGTGAAACTTCAGAACTGTTTTTTAGCCTCTCTAGACTAAAATGGTATTAAGGATATGAATTAGGCTTTCTACAAAAATATAGAATTGAATCATTTTCCAGGTCTGGGTAAGTATTGAACAATAAAAGAGAGAATATTTATCCTGTCCTATTGCCTGAAAAAGTTGAAAGGTTACAGGCAAAACAAAACAACACTTTTATCAATAAGTGTTCAATAAAATATAAAAAATACCAAGTTGTCAGCGTTAAACAAAAGCCTGAAGTCTAGCAGAGGAGATGAAGAGCCTAGCCAGCAGAGGGCGCTGTTGTCTTAAGCAAACATTTCTTCCAGCTGAAGGAAGACATACGATGGGAGGCCGGACACGAACACTTGTAACCTCCTCTTCTGTTCAAACACAGATGAGAGCAGCCTCCGTTCTTCTGGTTGCACTCATTAATATCTGGAGAAGGGAAACGGAAAAAAATCTCAATGAAACAAACAAAAATATTTACTGTGTACCCATATTTACTTCCGTACCAATCCCTGGATCGTTGCAACTCTAGTTGCCTAATTTGTGCAGCGTCAGAAAAAAAGTGATTTGGTTAGTTTTGGCATTGTAACGACACGAACCTTTGCAGTGTCGCTTGTCTCTGTGCAGTGTGTATCCTCGGGGGCAGATGCAGCGGTGGGAGCCGGGCAGATTGATGCACTGCCATTCACACATATTCTCCAGGCATTCATTTATATCTGCCAACAGAGAAACATAACCCCAGTTTGGAAAAAAAAAAAAACAAAAAACTGAACCGACCCACTGAGTGTATCATTTCATACCTACCAACACACTCCAGCTTCGGATTTTGTCCTGTTGAATTCTCTGGCCGTGTAAGTGGTTTCTTCCTGTATCCAGGTGGACACTCTGCAAAGCAGCTGTGTCCGTCTCCTGCTAAGATGTAGCCAGAAGAGCAGGAGCAACTGTAGGATCCTGGTAAGTTGAGGCACCGCAGCTTGCAGGGTCCAAGTCCGTTATTAGCCGCACATTCATCTATGTCTGGGTTAAATAAGAACATCTAGAACCATTTTGCTTTTTGTCACACTTAAATGTTTCAGACCATCAAACAAAGTTTGACGTTAATCAGAGAGAACCCAAGTAAATTCAAAATAAAGTTTTAACATTGATGATTTGATTTATGAAGGGAGCATGCTATATAAACTAAAAAGTAAACAAAGTAACTGAATGAAAACATTTATATGCAGAAAGTTGGCCAAATCAATTACAAGGTCAGGTTATTTTAAAAGTAGTTTAATAATCGAAAACACTGAAGTGTGATTTAAAAAAAAAAGAAAAACAGAAGGAGTCTGTTTTTCACAGCACTCCACCACAAGGCGCCACAGCTCAGTTTAATATTGAGTAAATGCTTTCCCACCTTGGCAGCGGCCATCTGCACTCAGCCGGCTGAAGCCATCTGGACACGAGCAGAGGAAGCTCCCAGGAGTGTTAACGCAGCCAAACACACAACCTGTGGCCGCTGCCGGCAGCAGGCACTCGTCAATATCTGGAAAGATGTGGAGAAAGACGGTCGTCTGTTTACAAGAGGAAACTCAAACAAACACGAATGTGGAAGGACACGCAGTCATCGGCGCACCGACGCAGGAGGCCTGGTCAGGAGTTGGCTGGTACCCGACGTGACAGCCGCACCTGAAGGAGCCAAATGTGTTGATGCAACTCTGCTGACACCGATGCTGCCCCTCTGCGCACTCGTCCAGATCTGCATTCAGAGGAACGGGTCACATCAACGCTCGGCGCAGAGTTCAAGCATTAATGAAGTATTTACACTCGCACTCTGTCAGTCGATACGCTGGACAAGCTGGTCGCAGCCTCTGAGACAACTACGCAGAAAAAAAAAAAAAAAAAAAGGTTGTATTCTAAAACTTCAGTGGTGCATCTCTATGTTGGCCCGCTGTTATGGCCTCTAATGAGCAAACCATAACCCAGATGTTTTCCTGCATCCTGTCCCTCAGACAGGAAACAGAGACACGCGCAGAGGAGAAGAGTCTCTGCTGGAAGATAGGCCAACATTTCTCCAGCCTCGTCTCTGTCCATATTTTGGGGGTTTTTTCCTCTCTTTTTCACAGTGCAGAGGACCAAAATAAACAAATAATAATGACAGGTTGTCAGGGAGCAGGTATGTGTATAAACTACCAGGTGTCTATAAGTGCTGCAGTGATCTCATAAATCTCTCAACTGGGGTATTCTGTGAACTTTGACACACCAAACATCCTAAATGTTCTGTTTTGCAGGAACATGCCTTAGGAAGTACCAGCGAGGAATAAATGCTACTAAACAGTCCTGGCAAAATAATAATAATAATAATAATAATAAAAAAACAATCAGGTGTGAAAAACAATATGCTCAAGCTCGACGGGTCTGCCTGTCACCAGGTCTGCAGTGGCACCAGGTTCTGCTTTGTGTCTCATTAGAGTTCTGGTTGTAGTTTGAGGAGTGAGAGCAGAGCTCATTGTTAACTGGACAAGATGTCAACTCTAAAATAAAAGAAGAGGTGACCAGATCACCTGTTGAACAGATTACTAACATGAGGGAAAATTGTCTTTAAGCATGGCGTGAGGTGCAACTCCACAAGAGCCGACAGGACTCATCAACAGCTTAAATCATCAAACTAGTTTGTAAAGTTCACCTCAGGTCTCAATTATTAATACAACAACCCAGAACGTTGTCGGCAGTCTTAGATTTTGCTGCTTAAGTTAACGATTTCATTATGAAAATATCTGCAAGGGACTCGTCTCGAGGCAAGGCTACACAAACTGAGCAGCTTTCTTACACCGTAATCTGCTCATTGTAAACAATCAGTCAAGACGATGAGGTTAAACATTGTGATGGATATGAGAAAAAAAAAGAATCTGCTTGAATGTGACTTTCAAAACTTTTGGTCGTACCAAGACAATTTTCTTTCATTATGAAAAAACTTTGAACTCTAAACATATTGTTATTATTGCTACATAATAAAATACAATGAAAAGGTGGTAATTCTGCCTAAATAGTTGTGAAAAGTATTGAATGTGCATTCAATGAGCTACATTGAAATGAGAGAATAAAAACTGTTGCATTTTACATACTTCTAAATTTGAACTAAAAAACTCACGCTGAATGTTGTAACGTAACATTTTAAGACAAAATAAACAACGCAATCAATGTCGTCTAAATTAAGAAGACAAATGAGTTGCGCGAGAAAGCAGTCAAGTGATCCAAAAAACAAAACAAAACAAAAAAACAGCAAATCCGACCACCTACCCTGACAGACGGGTGTGACTCCGCTCCAGCCGCCTCCAGGCTGGCAGTAGCTGCTTACGTCTCCACGGGACAGAGAATACCCACTGTAACAGGCGTACTGGATGTAATATTTAAACTCACTGGGGCCTGGGTTCTCTAGATTGTGAAAGTAAAACGTCCCGTGAAGAGGCACAGGTGGGTATGGGCACATAGTTCGAAGATGCACAACTGGCTTTGCGGTGCTGGACTGTGTGAAGTTGTGAAATTCCCTCCAGGAGGATCTCAGGTCAGTTGAGTTGGAGATGTTTGAAAGAAGGGTGACGTCATCCGAGATCTGTGTTTTCGTGCTGGACTGGGTGGAACTGGGACCGGAGGAGGATGAAGCCAAGGAAGAAGTTGTGGACCGGTGAAGATCTCCACCTGCAGGTGCTGCAGTAACTGCGGGCCCAGCTGGTGCGGGTGTGGTTGAAAGACGCGGCTCGTATGCTGATGTTTGATGCGCAGACCGGACAGTGGAAGGAAAATGATCTTCTGAGGAAAACGTTTGTGTGGCTTCATCCAAATTTCTTGCTGAGTCATGTGAAGTCTGTGCCACGGAGCCAAACCTTCTGGTTCCTTGGGTTGTCTCTGTCCCATCGCTGGAAAACTGACCCTGTTCAATGAAGAGGTCGCCTCTTGGGTTTGTTAGATTATATCTCTCACCCTTTAACATTTTGAACGGCGCGTAAGGCAAACGGTCGAATCCGAGGCGCGCTTCTTTGGAAGCCCCGCTACTGACAGCCTTGAAGTGGAGGTGTTGATTTTTTAAAGCCGCAGAAATCTGGAGTTTCTGGAGCGCGTTCAAGTCGTAGAGACTGTTGAGCGAAACTGAGCTCATAATGTCTGCCTCTGAAACAAAAAGACAAATGTCACACGTTTAATAATATAACAACGTGAGGAGGTCTTAGGATAGAAAAACACAGATGTTTCCACCTTCACCTTTGCAGACTGGCTTTGTGCTGTTCCAGGTGTGGCCCTTGCAGTATATCATTAAAGGGCCGTGTAAGCGAAAGCCTCTATTACAGCTGAACTCTGCCCAGGAGCCATCCTCCTTCATCCTGCTAGTCCCGTGGTTGATCGAGCCTGGATGGGAGCAACCTGAACCTGACCAGGGTGGGTATTTTTTTTTAAAAGAAATTAATTTTTCTTTCAATAAAATCTTTAAAAAAATGTCCAAGTTCTGACTACCCTTGTTCTCCCACCAGTACTTTAAATTAAACAGCTAATCTATACAGAGAATAAAATCACTCAATCTTGGAGATTAGGAGAAAATTAAACACGTTACCAACACAAACCGGGAGCTCTCGAGACCAGTGTCCAGACACGCAGCTGTTGGTTTTGTGTCCATGGAGCTTGTATCCCGGATGACAGCGGAAGATCACCATGAGTCCACCATACCGGAAAAATGTCTGTCCGTTGTCCAGATTCTTAAACCTTCTGCATCCTGTGTCTCCAAACACTGAAAGACAGGGTTTCGCCGTCAGTGCCTGAACCCACAGCTTTCCTCAGCACCCAACACAACATCAGCTTCAAGACATACCTGAAACCTGGACCAGAGCCAAAGTGACCAGTGGGACCAGGAGTCCCATCGGAGCTCCTTGTCTGACCGTGCGCTAGGGATAAAACTGTAATCGTCAGTGCTGCAGTGGTGCAGCACCTCTATGAATGTTTGAGCAGGAAAGATGGGAGGAGCAGAGGCAAAAAAAAGAAAAAAGGACTTGGGAGAGTGCAAGTAAGTAGGAAGCCTTTGAAAAAGTCGAGCCCAGAAGAATGAGAATCCCAGAGGAATCAGGGGAAGAAGGGAGCAGGAAGTGAAGCGACGGCACAAATACTAATTACAGATACAGAAGTGACAAAGTCTGTCTTTTTTATTGCAGTCAGCTTTTCTACAACAGTTTCTACACTTTTTGCATCTACTTTGTGTTTGCACATGTGTAAAAAAACTGCTGCTTCAAAAAGACTCCAAGCCCATCAGTTTCCCGAGCTGACAAGCATGCCTGGGTCTGTTTAACAGCTTCCCTGGCTTGTAATCACTGAGGTAGAAAACCAGAGTATATGAGCCAATTACCATGCAAGCGCACACCTAAGAAGTCACTTTGAAACACTTGTGAAAAATAAACATGGTGGACTCAAAGGAAGCAATTTTTATTTTTCATTTTTTGCATTCATGGGAAATGTGGTTCTGGATAAGTACTGCTTGTGAATTTGTAAATGTAGGAGAGAAAAAAAAAAGTTTTTTTGCTGATTTATTTTTTATTTATTTAAACAAAACAAATAAATAGCAGACATTAAAAGAACCTTAATACTGGAGGTTGCAGCAGGTGTATCTCTTCGCATCGAGTTTATGTCTCCTTTCAAATACTCAAGCACACTTCTCTTTATCCGCGTTTTCGCTCAGTTGATGATCTTTAATGTCCAGTTTGTGCACCACCCTGAAGGCCTCCAAGAACTCTGTGAAGTCTATGCTGCCGTCCTTGTTGAAGTCGATACTGCGGGCCAGCTCATCGATGGCTCTGTCGTCAATGGCGACCCCCAGGTGAGCGCTGAAAAGGCGCCAGGTGTGGCGAAACTCCTCAATGGATATCAGACCTTAACACATCCACATCCACCATGAACACGCTTTAGTTGGTGGGGAACAAGACGAACCAACTTAAAACATGCTGAAGAGTTTTATGTACCTGAATGATCTTTGTCTATGATGTTGAAAATTATCTCGATGTCGGTTCTGTATCTGAACAGAGTTTCAGCCAAGGTGGGAGCAACCTAAAAAAACAAACAAAAATAAAACACATGCAGCAAATATAGCATAATTACTATAAAGTACAATTATAAGATTTGTCTTTTAGTTTCACATTTCCTATCAGGGATTAGTAAATATTTGTTCATACAGCACTTGGGTACTTTATCTTCTGACCTGAGGCAGAGGAGCTCCTGGTCCCACATCCTCAAAGCAGGACTGATACTCAACACTGCCATCTGGTGCCAGATGGACTAAGTGTGGACGAAGTGTCCGCCAGGGTAAGTCCAGTCTCAGGACAGACTCCAACACCTTGGCCCATTCACCGACTGACACGCAGCCTGTAACAAAGGTTGCTTCTAAGGTAACAGCTTCATGTGATAACAAGGGTGACCCCTCACCCCCCTGTGTGGCGCTGGAAGGAGCAGAGAGTACCGGTTTCATTTGGGTCGTACTGCAGGAAGCCCGTCATCAGCTCAGATCGATGGGCAAACAGTTTCTCCTTTAGAGCCCTGAGAGCAGAGCCTTCAGCTGCACGAACTCTGCAATACAAATTTAAAAAACAAGCTATAAACCAAGAATTTTATTTCAATATTTTAGTTCTGAATGATAATAACATTCAAGATAACCAAAGCTGGGGACACTATGCAAGTTTCACAGTGTTTAAAGACGAGGTATGTGCACTTAGACTGGTTCCAGCAAATGTCTGTATGATGACTGACTGGGAACCACACACCTCACAGCTCTGCCTGATGGGTGATCACAGATTAAAGTGGTTCCTGATGTGGGCCCTGTGGCACACCACCCATGGTGGCATGCTGCTTGAGGGCGGCACATGCATGTGGTGTGGAGCTCGGGGGGAATCAGCTACTTGCACTTAGCTTAGCAGTTTTCTATAGTTTATTTACAGGAGCCCATTACAGAAGAAGACATAGCTGTATTAGAAAATGGTGGTTCTGATTCCATTAAATCCAAGAGTTATTCCACTTTTTGGGGAGCTTGTGGCATAGTCAGCATTTGTTCAAAATACCAGTGCAAATCAAACCTGAACTGGATAGTTAACAGATTCTTTAAAATGTGGAAACTTTTGTCTGTTTTATAGTTTTTTCCATTTCTTTCAGGGTTCAGAAAGACTCCCTCTGGTTTAAGAGCCAATACTGATCTCAGACCACATAAATCTTTAAGAGAAAGCAAAGAAAGAGACGGATAAAGTGGAAGAAGGCAAACATGGATTAGCATCAGATAAATCTTATTTACTAATATTACTCTAAGTACTTTGGTTTAAATTTAGGAGCGACTGCATTGCACCTCTGTGTCAGTGTAAGCCTGCGGGTTGTGCGGCTGACTTGGTACTGGTAGAAGCGAGGCACCAGTTCCTTTCCCAGTTTGATGTAAGCACCACGGTTGCTTCCCTCCTCATAGTAGTTTGATGCTGAGAAGATGGTGATCACCTATGAGATGCACAAGTTCATCTGTGCCCGTTCAAACATGTCACAGTTTTTTGGGCAGCAACAGCAAGGTGAATGTGTCCTACCCGTCCGCTGTGACAGAGCTCGTATCCCTCCTGTTTGCACTCATGAGAGCGGATGAGCAGCTGCAGTCCGTGCTTGTGCAGCAGCCTCTGAGTAACGTCGGGGCCGAAGTAGCAGCCTCCACCTCTGAAGGAGTTGGGGCTGCAGCCTTCCTGGGTTTTAGGGTCACTCCACAATATATCCACAATCTGGCAAATGCAAGAGTGGACACAAACGCATTTGCATATATATGCAACATAAGAGAGCTGAAAAATCTCTCACCTGTTTCCATTCCCGTTCCTGTTGCGGGGGTGACGGGAGAGGAACAGAGGACAGAGAGTCCAGGAAAGGCACCCGGAGGACGTTGCAGGGTGTGCTGGGAGACGAGGGGTACGTTTGGGGTGAGATGCAGGAGGGAGTTCGAGGAGAGCAGAGCGAAGAACAGGACGACGATGAGGACGAAGACGATGAAGTGGAGGCTCCGCTATCTTGCCGGCTCAGCCTGCATCTCCTCTTTCTGAGGATGAGAGCAGGTAGCAGGAAAAGTCAGGATTTTGGTAAAATAAATAAATAATGACTAAACATCTGCAAATAAAGATAAGAGATCAGACCTCAGGGTGGGAGTCCTGTGGTTCCCATTGTAGCTGCGACTGCTGCTGGGGCGAGAGATGTCCGTCGGCCTCATTCTTTTGCCCAGTCGATGGGACTGACCGATGTGAAGCTGCTCCAAGCTGCGTCTAGGAAACCTCAGGGCGGATTTCACCTGAGAGGACAAGATGTGAGGTCAACAACTAACACAGATGTTCAGAGAAGAAGGCAGAACATCCTGCAAAGCCCCTAAATATCTCAACGGAAGTGATTTAAAAAGCTTTAGCTCGGGTTAACCGTGACAGAAACAACATTACACCATTTTTACTAACAAAATGGTGTAATTGTGTTGTTCAATTTTAATTACCTTTTTTTTGTCTTCTATTTTTGTAGCGCAAAGTGACACATGGTTAACAAAACTGTTTGAATATCTGAAAAGTGGATCATGCATATCCCTTAAATAAACTCCTTTATTCCAGGCTGTCAGAGCAAAGGAGGCCTGAATACACTAACCATGATGCATTTTAATGGGCGTGCAACATACTTTTCATGTTTTTGTTTGAAAAATGTTTAAAAGTCGCCATTTCACAGTTAGTTTGTGGCAGTCCGTCACTTAAAATCCAAACGAAAAGCATTTAAGTTTCCTTTAATGTAACAATATGTGAAGAACTTTAAAGGGTAGCAATATTAAAGTAAGGAACTTTAATACCATCTGGATTACCTGTGATTTTTTTATGCCCTCACATGACGGGGGAAAAAAATCCTTGCAGTTTATAAAACACAAAATCAAAAGGCAGCTATGGATTTTCTCTGACCTTGTGCCGCTCTATGGAGCTGAGCAATTCCAGATCAGTCTGGTCTGAAATTCCTCCGTGCACAATGAGGATCTTTGCATCAATGACTGTAGCGATGGGCAGAAGGCTGAAAACGTCCTGAAACAGCTGGAGGATCTCACGGCCATGGGTCTGCATGCAGTTAAACAAACAGATCTTATGATGGTGGACCAAAATAATCCAAATCACCAGATCCTTAGTTATTTTTGTGGAGGAGGAACAATGTCATTATCTGCTGGATTTACCTTATACTTCTGCATAACTTCTTTTGTGAATCCGTATCTGAGAAGCAAGAAAAAATTCTTGAGGACTTCTGGGGATGAACTTTTCTTTCTCCATGTTTTCTTTTTCCCCCCCCACACACCCACCTGAGGTTCATGATGTGATCCTCGTGGTTTCCCCTGTTCAGGTGCATGTGGTCTGGGTAAAGCAGAAGGTAGGCAAGTAGGAGGATTACCACTTCTACCGACTTTTTCCCACGATCCACAAAGTCTCCATTAAAGATGTATGGCGTCTCAGCAGAAGGCAGTCCATTCTGGACATCAACAAAAAAAAAAGTAACTACATTTTGACCAGAACAAACATTTTATTTTATTCTTTGTAAGCTTTGTTGTGTATTTCTACAAACAGAGACATTTCTGTTTTAGGGTACCTTATAGAATATCAGAACTAAGTCATCCAGCCGGCCGTGCAGATCACCTGCGACAAAAAAAAAAAAGAGAAAAAAGAAAAAACAAAAATCACTAATTCTGACATGGACATACAGCTCTGGGTAAAAAGATACACACACTTGTGCACCTTGTGTAATCAAGGGTTGCTGGATTATTTTGAATTTCTTTGACTTGTTCTTTTTCCAAAAAGCAGACATTTCTTTTTCCAAAACAATAATTAAATGAACATTTTCCGAATTTTCCTTAAACCACATAGGGCCTGAATTATTATACAAACAGGCCTTTCATGTATAGGTATTATGTATGTACCCCTGCTAATACATTGCTTGTTGTACCTAGGCACTTTGTAAAAAACAGCAGGTATAATTCTGCCATGACATCTGAAATTTTCTCAGTTTGGTTGACTTTCTGGGTTGCACTCACAAATCTTCAAGAGGCTTAAGAAAACTGCACCAACTATAAAGCATGGCGGCATTAGCAGCAACATGCTGAGGACTTTGCAAAGTCATTGAAATAATGTGGAACAACCTTTATATTCTTCAAGTTAATGTCAAAGCAACAAAAAGATGTTTGAGACACGGAAACAACTGAACTGTTTTGGTAGGACGATGATCTCAGAGTTGTTTCCACATTGGATGAGGAACATGTCCAAAAGAAATGAAAATTAAATTGAATTAAATGGCTTAAACTGCAACTTCTATGCAAACATCTCCAATTGGCACCACCTCAACACAAACAGCGTGTGTTCTTTGTTTTTATCACAGGTTTTCTTAAGTTTAATGAGATGCAAGTCGGTGTGAGGAGGCAGCTGTGGACGAGAAGTCAAGTGCCTGATCAGTGTGCAAATATCTTCCAGCCCTGCTATTAAGACACAGGCAGCAGTAGTTATGACACATTTAAAGACAGCAGCGGTCATTTATTGAGGTGTTTACTAGCCTTAAGTGCTGACAGCATCAGAATGACAAATGTTTTCAGGTTTGCCTTACTGTGCAAGAGAAAGGACAACGCTGGATCTGTTAACGAGGAGAACTGAAACTGAGACTTCTCACCACATATGGTGATCTCCTTGGTGTAGGATGTTGACAAATGGACAATATTCGGCATCTGTTCGAGGAGCTTTTTGCTCTCGTACAGCAGCTGCAGGACGTACCTGGCATGTAGAATCTGCACAGAAAGAAGAGGTCCACCGTATTCAAGACGCATTTATTGTTGCATCGGGACGAAACAAAGTGTCATGTTGGTACCTGCTGCTCTTTAAAAGCACTCAGGAGGGCGTTTGTGTCAGAGACAGACAGAGGAAACAAAATACGAGGTCCGGTGTAAGACTCTGGGATGGGGATCGTTTTGTAGCAGGTCTCTCTGTCTAACCAGGGGTCAATGACGGGGTCCAGCAGCTGGGAGATCAAGTCTGGAGGAGACGATATGTTCACAAGCTGAAAAACTCATTTCAGTTGTTCTTAGTTAACACATGAGAACCCAGGCCTTTTCTTTTGTTTCAAACAGCTATCTCCAATCTTAGAAAATACAAAGTCACTGTAAAGTACAGTGTAATGATGAAGGCCATTTGTATGACTGGAATATGACATAATAGATTCTGAGTCTGAATGGGTCAGAGGAACATTGATTATAATCAGACAAATTGTGAAATGAAAATATTATCAACACAGTATCTTCCTTTAAGTAGCTTGCCACTGTATCACTTTCAGCTCTGTGTGACATGAGAGCACTATGACATGCAAATAAAAATAAAAAACAACCTCTAATTTATGCAAGCAGAAAGCAGACATCTACCTACAGGCCACCTTAGTAGGGGCTATTGTCTGCTGTCCATTAAATTCCCTTTGTTCTGCTCTCGGTCTCTTGCACACACAGACAAAAAGCACAGATGTCCGCGGCACACAATGACCACCCTGTCTGCATGACGGCTGAATATAAAACCAATGAAAGACGACATGCAGGAGAGAATCGGCCGTGAGGATGAGCTGCGGCTTAGCTTGTCGACGAAGAGCATTGCTTTTCAGCCGGATGAGCGGCAATAAACACACACACACACACACACACACACACACACACACGAACACTGCAGCAGTTACACACTAACACGCTAGCCTCCACATTCATGATTGTTACTAAGCAACAGGGTGTACGTTGGGCTTTCTTATTTAGACCAAAACATAGTTGTTTCACAAAAATGGTGCTCATTATGTGAAATTATATTTATTTCTCAGCAACTTAGCTCCGGCTGATGACTAACAAACACTAAAATGTCACCACTTACCGAGGCCTGAAGTAGTTTTGAATAACAGGCCGCGCTAAATTGTAAACAACACGTTTGGAGCTATAATAAGAGCATCAAATTGAAGCTTACCAAATTTAGCCGCCGATGGAATTAAAAGGGAATTCGTGATTCATGACAGGAGACATCTAGCATTTAATGAAAACAATAAATCTGAATGCTAGCGCTGTTTTAGTCTCACCAGGCCCGTTTCCGTGAAGGTGGGTGAAATTGTCCAGCATGTAAGTGAAGAAACTGGACAGCTAGAGAGTTGAAGACAAAAGGACATGAGAGATTTATGGTGGCTTCTATGAAAACACTATTCAGATATGCAGGTATCAGGCAGAGAGAGAGAGAGAGAGAGCGAGAGAGAGAGAGAGACCTGTAGCTGGTCCTGTTCTCCGGCATATTCGATGGACTGAAAGATGTTCCAGGTGTACCTCCTTCGTATCTCCAGTCGGGCCATGTAGCGCCGGTACCACCGCTGGATCAAAGCAGCTGCCTTCATCACTGCAGGACAGTATCAGATGTTGGACTTTATAAACCAAGGAGAAGTGTAATAGTATGCTCAACCACATGGCAGATGATATAAATTAGCTCCCTGAAGAACTTACATTGGCTTTACCTTTTTATTCTAACATACTACTGTGCAAGTAAGACGCATGCTACAAACCAAACCTCTGGACATCTTGGCAAAAAATGGTTAAAACCCCTGAGAGAACACTGAGAGTTTACAGTGCTGTCCTGCTTATCATCACCCATCTTCCACTGTTCTTGCTGAAGAAAGCATTCCCACAGCATGCCACTCCTACTACTATGTGCCACTATCATATCAAACCACATATCTTTTTCTATCTCTTTCACAACTTTGTGTCACTTTGTGTTGATCTGTCAGATAAAATCCCAATAAGACACACAGTAGTTCAGAAAGTGCAAGAAAGGGTGTTTTTCTTTTGCGTGGTTCTATACGTATGCATCCGTGTACAGGGAGACGAGTCAAAGACTTAAAAAGATCTTACTGAGTGCCGGGCTGGGGCTTTTAACAGCTTCATCTGTGAGAGGAAACACAAGTCAGCACGAGAAGCTGGTAATTGAATGAAGTCATGTGCAAACACAGACACACATGAAGACGCACACGCAGACAAACAAAACAGGAGCGATAACAAGACACAAGGGAGGTTCATGGGCAACAGTGGGAGTGGAAAAACTGAACGAATTAAGCAAGCTTTGGGGAGTAACAACACTCATTAAAGAGAGGAGAAAAGACAAGCTGGGAAGAGAAAAAAACTACTATCTGTCAAACATCTGAATGCCCGTGTGTGGGTGTGTATGTGTGTGTTTGCAACGAGAGAGCAAACACAGTGACAGAAAACAGCAAAACATGGAAGAAGCCACATGGAACCGCACATTGGTAGCTAAGAAGTGCTACTTAAAATAGGGTTAAACACAAGAAACCAAAACAAGCTTTTAAATGAAGCGAGTGATTCAGATTTAGAGAACAAATGGCTAATTACAGCAGTAGAGTGAATAACCTATTAATATTGATCACCTACTGCACTGTCTTTTATATATTATCACCTGGATTTATCAACTGGGACAATAAAGTATATTTCTATTTTTAGTCATATTTTAGATATGACTAAAACATGAGAAAAACATATTTTATTTGGATGTAAAATAATATGTAAAAGTTTACATTTTACTTTAACTTCTGTTAAATCTTTATCCTTTGCTTATATTTTATGTAACATCAATATTAAGCTCTGTAAATTAGGTTGTTTGCTCTGTTTGCACCAACTTATTCGACAATTTTTGACATACTCTCCTAATTAGTTCATATGAATCCCACACAAGGGTGTACAGAAAATGGATGGCTGGATATACATATATATATATATATATATATATATATATATATATATATATATATATATATATATATATATAGTTACTTTTACCTGTTTCCAGTTGCTTTACTTGTGTTTCAGTAGCAACAGAAGTGCCACATCCCATGATGCTCAGTTGCTCAGCAGGGAGGTCCAGGGGTCACATTAGTCACTCTTTTCCAAGCATTATGGGATTCCTTTGGATGGCAGCATGTGAGTGATTCTATAATTGGAGATACATTTGGCACTTCAAGAAATGACAGAAAAAAACTTTTCATTTCTTAAAAAGTTTCTTAGGTAGTCTATTGAAAAGGCATTAAACTTTTAAAAAATCTGTAATTGCCAAACATTAGCTACATATTTTATATTTTTTTCTCAGAAAAAAACGTATGTTTTGCGGTATGTTATGTCAACTCTGTTACGGACAATGTAGACAGTGAGTGAAAAAAAACAATAAATTCTAGCAGACTAAAATATTTTTATTCCATTACACCAAGTGTCCTACTACCCAAATACTTTAAATTGAGATGTTTTACTTAAAAATACATTTTAAAAAATGAAAAGATACTCAACTTTTCACAGAGTTATTAGCACAGGGGCAAACTTTTTTCATTAAAACTCATTGAAAACCATCATTCTTTTAGAAATAAAATTGGTCAGTAATACTAAATCACAGCAGAAGTCAACCAACTATGTATATTGTGCTCTGGACAACAGTTTTCCTTTTTTTTGTGTGTGTGAAAGTATGTCATAAACATGTCAACTCTGTTACCTAACAGAGTTGGTGTTAGTAACAGAATTGACAGGACCATAATAATTTAGAACTAAAAACTCTGTTACCATCAACTCTGTTACCCTATTTGGTAACAGAGTTGATGGTAACAGAATTGACAATTTCAAACATTTTTATTAAAAACTCCACTTGTGAGTAGAAATTGTGAAAAAAACATGACACCACTGAGATAATGGTTTAAAAACCATTAAATAAACTTGTCTCTGATCAAAAATCTGTGGTATTTTTCTCATGATACTTTGGTAACAAGATTGACGTTGAAAACAATAACCCCTGGTGATTGTGATTTTTAGACTAAAATATTTCCCAGAGAATGGCACATAGACCTCTGTGTGTTTGAGGTCTTATCAGTAAAAGTAAATGACTTAATTTTATGCAGTTTATATAGCCGTAGAAGGCAATTTCACAGATTTACAGGGACAAAACCATATGGTAACAGAGTTGACAAAAAATTCTCGGACACATATTTTTTCAAAAATAAGGGTATTTTGAGTTAATTTAATGTGATGTTATTAAATTGACCATTTAGGCAGTTTAAAAAAAAGATAGAAAAAACAAATTCACAAAAGAAAAATCATAAAACATATCATTTTTCAGGTTAATAAAAAAGACAGTACCCAACTCGGACAACAAGAAGTCTTGGTTTTTCAGCTATATAAAACAATTTTAAATGTATTTACTTAAATGTTTTTACTTGTTAAATATTATGATCCATTAAAATGAGTAATAAATTACTAAAGCATTTAAAAATTGAAATATTTTAATATACCGGACCAAAAATAATGACTCTGGACATCAAATGTATCTGCAATTATAGAATCACTCACGTAACTAATGAGAATTATTAATTCCAACATTTCTCACCTTTTTTGTCATACTTAAAAAAAGCTATTATAAGCAAGCATCTGACACAATGTATTAGACATTTTTTGTCCAAAAAGGGTTTGAAATGTTTTTGTATTTAATTTTTTTTTTAGGAAATATTTCCATTTTTCCGTCTGGGCTGAGGCCCCCGTCTTACAAAATCTTAGCAACGCCCTTGCTGACAACAGTCAATGCTTTACACGCGTCACCAAATTGCGCATAAAAAAATGCAGCTATGGAAATAGTCGCATATAAAACTTTCTCCTCTTACGGTTTCATTAACAGGAAAGCGTCGCTTCCAAGTAGTGCAAGTCGTTAAATCTTACCAGAAGCTTAAATCCGCGCGGTCCGCCTGGAATGATGAGAGCGCATCAATTCATGCGTAAAAATGTGCGTCGAAGCTAGCATGGAAAGGTTCAGCTCTGCGTCCTCTTCAAGAGCCGGAGTTGGACCTTCAAATGCGAGGAAGAGATCGCAGTATTCCCAGAGAAGCTGCGGAGGCAAGAGGAGGAGCAGGGAGCACTGCCGGTGCTCAGAGCTGGGAGAGGAGGCGCAAGCAGCAGCAGCTCCACATGCTACTCCTTATTTTAAATGGAACCACCTAATGTGGAATAAAAGTCACAAATCTGGATTACAAATAGTCCTTGACATTATGCTCTGTGTACGCTTATACAGTTGAAATGCTTAGGGATTTTAATTCTTTAAACTTTATGTCAACTTATAAATGTGAGTAAAGCTAAGTGGTGCAAAGTTTAAAGAAAAAAACCCCAGTAAAATAGTAAAACTATATGTCAAAATGTATAGTAAAGCACATCGATCTCAAATCAACCACCACAAATCAAAGGTTAAGTTCACTTCAACCATGATGCTCAATTTAAAGGAGCATTGCTGAAATTGACACCTTTGAGAATATATCACAGTCATTTACATCTTGAGTAATTGTACACTGCTCAAAAAAATAAAGGGAACACTCAAATAACACATCCTAGATCTGAATGAATGAAATATTCTCATTGAATACTTTGTTCTGTACAAAGTTGAATGTGCTGACAACAAAATCACACAAAAATCATCAATGAAAATCAAATTTATTTGGAGCCACACACAAAATTAAAGTGAAATGTTCTCTTTATTTTTTTGAGCAGTATAGTTCTTTAATAGGGACTAGGAATATTTGGCACGTTCTAATAAATAAAACTCAATGGGGAACTGCGTTATCCATAAAATCCAACATTTAAAATTATATTTCAAATACTCATAGAACTGATTCAAGTCCAGTGATAATTCAGTTTTACTGAAATTTACACCCTATTTGGATGCATCTTACCGGCCTCATTTCTGAGGGAATGTTTGAGGAAAATGTTAAAAAACAAAACAAAAAAACAAACAGACTTTAGGCATGGCAGGTTCAATTGCCAAAAACAACCTTATAAATGGAATAATCAAAGCTTAAGTTTGTAGGGTAAATTTAAGATTCAAACACAAATTTCCAACATGAGAACGCATCAGTGGCGAGATTGGGACAAATGCCCAAAATACACTTCAGTCCTGCTTCAGTTTTGGCACATTCCTCAAACACCTGGAGTAAATGGTGTAGTTTTCTCAGCAGGACATAATGACAAAAAAAAAAAACACTGAAGAATGAAAGCTTACAGGACTTGAGCATCATTACAATGCAGATATGACCCAAGCCGGTTTGCCTTCGTCTTGTTTTACGGCTACAGGCAATTCAACTTGATACAGTTTCACCTGAAATCATCTTAATTTCCTACTTTATCCTCAACCGTTAAATTTTCAAAACGAGTGCAAGTGTTTCCATACGGGTCAACAGGCATCCTGTCACAGATCTGCCCAATCAAATTACACCAAGTGGCTCTTGTTTGTTCTGAGAAGAGGGCGGCTATGTGAAAAGTTCCCTTCTTTACAGCTAGATGTCACTAGATTCTACATGTCTACCTACAAAGCAAGACAGAAGCACTACAGTTTAAAAATTTACTTTTATTAACACCACAGTAAAAAAAGTTTATAGAGTCCAATACTTCATGCAGCAGCTCTTGCACGAGTCGTCTTTTTTAAGAGTGCGATAGCAGCATCAACCTCCTGCAGAGTGATGAGTCTCAGTCTGTTGTGCTTTGACAGCCGAGATGCTTCAGAGCTCACCAGTCTGAGTAGGAGAGGTCTGGGGAAACAGAGATGCCGACTGGACAGGAAATCTGGAATTTCCATCTTTGCACAGTGAACCTGTTAAGGTGGGTACATTTAAAAAAAAAAAGTTTAGCCCAGGGATATCCATAAAATCCAACACTTCGGATTTTATGGATCCAAAATGTTGGATCCATAGATCCATTTATATCATAGATCTTTATGATAAAGATCATAAAGATGATCTTTATGTGCAGGATAAAAATGTCTCATCCAAAACAATATCTTACATGTACAGTTCTTGGGCACAACACAGAACTAGCAGCTCTGACCTCTTTATGAGTTTTGTAGATGAATTTGGAATGATCCCGAACTCTCCTCGTTTTTTTTGCAGGAATCCAGTGAGCTGCTTGAACAGGTGCCCTCATTTTGGCGTGTTCAGTTGAAAACAGGCATCCGATATGAAAATAAATGAATAAATAAATAAATAAATAAAGCTACTAGCACAGCCTTTTACACTGCTTCCAAGAAAATCAGAGGCTCTGTGTTAGTACTGAAAAGGAGGTTTTAATGAACGCAAATTGAAAACAGCTTTGCTTAATCAGGCTCAATTACTTTCACCCACCTGGCTGTAAAGTCCTCAGTGGGGGATCAGCAGCTTTCTGCAGGAGAGAAAAATCTGGCTCAAATAGAAATAACATGTGGTCACATAATTTAGAGTTGTGCTTTGCTTAATGACTGTTTATCTCTTAAAAATTGATGCAGAGTGGGATGCAATTTTCCATGTTCTTGACTTATTAATAGCTTAACGAAAGAGTAACAAAAAGAGAAAATCATCTTTTCCTTTATCCCTCCTATTAGGATATATATATATATATATATATATATATATATATATATATATATATATATATTCACTCACTCACTTGCCACTTTTTTGGTGTCTAGATGTGGGGAAGACAACTTGCTGAAGGTCATCATAAGCCTTTCTGACATACACACAAGCCTCCACTTACATCCACGTGTGTGTGTAGGTGTGTGTGTGTGTGTGTGTGTGTAGAGGATTTCTGAGCTGACCCTTATGTCATCCCAATGACTTCCAGCGATTTTGAACCCGCTGATGGCTGTCATGATGGCGCGTTACCGGCTGTAGGAGGGGCTTTGTCAGATAAGGACGGCATTAGGTAGGGCCATTAACGTCCTGTGGATTACTGTAATCCAGTCTCTCTTGTCCCTGCTGCTCACTCATTTGTGAGTCCAGTCTGGTGTGGAAGTGGGTTTTGAAGATGGCGCTCATCGTACAGCATTTCCTGCTCGCTCTGCTTCTTCTAGGAACTGACGGTACGATTTCAACTCAATCTGTCCTCACCTGCTCAGAAACCTAACCTGAAGTTTTAGAAAGCTGGTATCAGAATGACTCTAAGGTATTTCTGTTGACAGAATACAGCAGGACGTATGTCTGAGTTTGAAAGTTTCATTCTTGTATTGGTTCAAGTGCTTTGTTTACATTTATCTAATGTAGTTAAATGAACAGATTTTATCAACAGAGTGGATGTTTGTCGTGTCCTTAGCATCTTCTTGTTCTTCTTATCTTCTCTCTCCTGTGTTGGCTGTTTTTTTCCCTCCTTTCTTCTGACCATCTGGTTGGACAGCGCTCATCAGGATTCATGCTCAAGAGGTATGAAACCCCCTAAGATAATACAAATATTGCAACCATTTTAAACCATGCAAGCAAAAACATGTTGAGTTTTTCAAATGCCACTTCATTTATTAAATTTTTTAATTTATTTTATTTTGGAACCAGACCGCCGCTTCTGAGGCGTGGACCACCAAGTCCTGCAAATGTGACTGCGATGGAGCCGAATCTCCAACAGAGTTTTCCATCATGGGGTCTGGCTCTATGGTGAAAGGAGTGGATTGCATGCCAGGTAAATGCCTCAGCACACATGCCTACACCTCTCTCTATCTCTTTTAGCAAACATGTTCTGTTTAAAGTGAATCTGCAAATGTTTTTGTGAAATCTCATATTGGGCTTTTTTTTTTTTTGGAACCTAAAGAAGTACAAATATTAATTTCATACCAAGTTGGTGCTCACTGTATCCACGCAGTAACTCCCAGCTCCTCCAAACTAAGAAAGATGGAAAATTATTCTCTCCCTGCCTGGATTGTTATAAACTATTTAACATCAGGAAATCTGTTATTTGACGAAATCATTATGTAAAGTCATTAAAACTAAATCCTCAGATTTCCAAAGACGAACCACTACATTTGTTTTACACGCAGAGAGACATTGTGTTGGACATGAAAGCGTCAGAGTCCAGATTTAACTCCACAGGGTGGACATGCTCCACTGGGTATCCTCTGAGAAGGTGACGTTAGACGTTGTGTGACGACAGAGCCATGAAAAGAACAGAAGGGTAAAAACCAGAAACTTAAGGCATGAAAACGTCCAGTGAAATCTTTGGCCTAAGGTTTTACCCAGCATTAAATCCATGAGAAATAGTTTGTTTCAGCTCTTCTGTAAATAACCAGAGGCAGACGCTCCAACTTGGTCAGATTTAAATCACGGGCAAACTTGCAGAAGAGATCAACGCCGATTACAAGTGATACGAGTGAATGGGCGAGTGTCATCTGAGCCACAAATTGCATGGCAACCGATGACAGCGAAGACACATAAGTTCAGCTGATAATCATCATGCCAGAACATGATGCAGCTCTTGTTAGACTGCGCCAGTCACAGAATAACAGAAACTGGCTATTAGTACAACACAGACCCTGCGATGATGAATGACGGGCCTGAATGAGCACTTTGTGCTGCAGCCGACGTTTTGCCTCCCCCCTCTGTGTCTCACCTCTAGGAATTTCTATTATTTCAACCATACGAACATTCATAATTTACAAAGGGAGGAGTGCAGAGGCATTTGAGTCATTGTTATGCAAACACTTATCTCCTGACTCAAACAGAAGCTTTGCTGTGAACGTTGTAATGCTGGGATTACAGCGAATGCATCCCTTCCCCTGGTAGTCTTGAAGCAGCAGTAAACAGAGGAGCCAGGTCTTATTGCGTGCATCAACAAATCCACTCTCGCTCACCTCCATCTTCTCCCTCGTTCACATGTTTGTAGTGAAATTTCAGCTTAGAGAAAGGGAGAGCTCGCAGCAACATGGAGCTGCAGTCCAGAAGAGTGGATGGCCATCTGCTGTCCTGCCGTCCTAATGGACATCACTGATCTCTCACTGTGAAGAATTAAGCTGTTGGCTTTTAGGAAGAAATGTGGGTCACGTTGCGGCTGCACGCAGCGGGGGGTCTTCGGTGTTGGAGGGTGTGTGTGAGGATGTCAGCAGGGCTGGAGGGCAAAGCGGAAAGGATGAAGACTGAAAATCCAAAGAGGCTTTGGTGGTGACCATTTGGTGGTCAAATCGTCAGTGGCTTGCTGCTTCTGTTCACGTCCTCCTCTCAGTGGGCTCCATCCGTTCGATCCAAGGAGGTTCTTTCAAAACAAATGGTGACAATGAAAAAGAAATAATAATAAAAAAAAAAAAAATTAATTGGTCAACTTTGCTTTTACTTGCAGAGTGTCCGTATCACAGGCCTCTTGGATTCGAGGCAGGATCTGTGAGTCCAGACCAAGTCACCTGCTCTAACCAGGAGCAGTACACCGGGTGGTTCTCCTCATGGGTCCCGAGCAAAGCCAGGCTCAACAGCCAAGGCTTCGGGTAAGTCAAAGTAAAACAATTTGAACTTATTTAAAACAACAGAAACAATATATTTGCATTACTACAACCATGAGGTGACGTAAAGAAGCATCTGATAGGTTCTGATTGAGTGGTCTCTTAAGTCCACAGTTTTAGCAGTAATCAGGCTTGAACAAGGAAATGTGGTTTGTTAGTTCATAATTTAATACATTTCTCAAATTACATTTTCTCAAAGAGCCAGATGCGTTATTTTTTCAATTATTGATGAAATAACATATTGAAAACTGTTTTTTGTATTTACCTGGGTCATCTTTTGTCATGTATTAAAATTTGATAGCCTGAAGGATGTGTTGCAAAAACATATAAAATGACCTGCAATGAAACGAAAACCTTTTCACAGCACAGTGCGATCATAACATTTAAATATCTGCACATGTTTCTATAGTCTGTTTCCATTTTACCACATGTTGCTGAGTTTTGTGCCAATATAATGAAAAAAACAAAAAAACAAACTGTTCTTACAATCTGTGTGGAACAGTAAGGATAAACACAATATGGCTCACACAACTGGCCAAGGTTGTGCAACAATATGTCCTTTTGTTCACAACATGGAAATATGAACACCACAATGCCAAAATACACACACTGAGAGCCTCATTTTTTATTTTATCAATTTGATTTCTGCTACATTAAGTCCTCATTCTTTAATATAACATTCTATTGATATTGATGAAGACATTCGAACAGCTTCTCATTTTCCTCCTTAGTTAAAAAGCCGAATATGATTCGACAAAGTTTAGTTCTCTTATAATACAGCAGCAGAGTACTGGTAATCATGTGTGAGTTTTATTTTCCGTTTCTTCTCCAAGGTGTGCTTGGCTGTCCAAATTCCAGGACAACAGTCAGTGGCTGCAGGTCGACCTGAAGGAGGTGATGGTGGTTTCGGGGATCCTCTCTCAGGGCCGCTGTGACGCCGACGAGTGGGTCACCAAGTACAGCGTCCAGTACCGCACCGACGAGAAGCTCAACTGGATTTATTACAAAGACCAAACTGGAAACAACAGGGTCAGTAAAGCAGCGACACCCTGGACGAAAATAATCTAGAATGTTTTGGGTCATCGATGCTGTAAATATGCTTTTGAAGCATAATTTTATTTAGCAGTTTTAAATGTTTCTAAAAATAATGTAACAAAATAGCAGTTGACAAACATACAAAATGTTTTTTTTTTTTTAAATAAGAATCGAAAGTACATCAATCAACTGCTTTCTGACACTTTTACAAAACTGCATACTCAATACTTTCAGTAAATGTCTTGCTACATTCAAGCCCAAAATTATTCATACACCTGCTAGGTTTAGTTTTATAGCAACATTCAAGGCTTACAAACATATTTGTTGTAAATATAAGTAACATTAATGTCAGGGTGAGGGTTAGGGTTAGCCAGGATGCTGTGTCTTCAAAATACCAGTGGAAATATGCAAAAACCAGCTTAGCAATTATGAACACGATTCAAAGATTTTTTTTTCTACTGATTATTAAATATGATATAAATGAATTGAAAACATTTAAATACAAGCATATTTTATTGTTATTTTTCCCAGCCACACTTCTTGGTTTAATTCAATTTGTTTTAAATTCAAATCTACCAGTTGTATGAATATTTTATATGCGCAAGTGTAACAGATTTGTAAAATGTAGAAAATGATATCTTCAGAGAATTAAATGACCAATCAGCGCTTACTTACAATTCTGAAACAACTTTTGGATTTAAACGCTGAATAGAGTAGGAACAATATTTGGCTTAAAAGGATAGTTGAGATATTTGGAAGTGATGTTCTGTAAAGCTATAATCAGACATAGTTCATATAGCTGAAAAACAAGATATCTTAGTGGAATAACTTTGAATTATGTTCTTATGGCAATAGTAATAATTGCACAGCCTTGTCTTCCAGCTGATTTTTTTTAGCAACTTAGAACAACTCAAATGGAAAATATTAATGACATATTATTATATATTAACCATCTACACTTTTTTAAGTTGGTGTCCAGTTTGTCACAGTTTTCTCAGCTGAACAGTGGTTGTGACGGTTGACGTGTCGGCTTGACAGAACCTCACTTAAAAATGTCTGAGCTGTCGGTTGATTCAGTCAGTCCTTCACGGCCCTTCCTTTCTTCTCTAATCGCACCTTAACATCACCTGCCTAATTCTTTTTCCCTCAGGTGTTTTATGGAAACTCTGACCGCTCTTCATCCGTCCAGAACCTCCTCCGGCCGCCCATTGTGGCTCGCTACGTCCGCATTCTCCCCCTCGGATGGCACACTCGCATTGCTCTGCGCCTGGAGTTGCTGCTCTGCATGAAGAAGTGCATGTGAATCCCTCCTCCTTGCCTCCCTCGGAGCGCTGTCCCAGACCCTGCGTGCTGTTTGATTATGTATTCACAGATCTCCTGAAAAACAAATTGACCCTGAAATATTCACGACCTCAAACCGTTTCTACATCCGACGTGCTTCCATTAAAGTAGGTTTGTTTGATATGTACAACATGCTTTCATTCAGTCCGCCCTGCTTTGTCTCTGTGCCACACCAGTCTCTCTCACCGGGGCTCCGGTTTTTGAAGAGTTCTCAATGGGTGGCTCAGTTTGCAATGAAATGGCATAAATTCAAAGCAATAATTAGTGGCTGAGGAGAAGAGGCAGTGTTGCTATGAGGGGCTCGTTGCCACAGGTTTGTGGTGTTGTGTGAAGGAACCAGACAGTCCCTGAAATACACACTGAGTCTATTCATAAGTTAAATATGTGGCATTTTGAAAAATATCCCACAAAAAAACCCAGAACTGTTTCTGTTCTTGAACCCAGAATAGCGAGATAGTTTGATTTTATTCTCTTTCCATAAAAAAGTTAAATGAATTAAAATCTTTAGCAGAAGGTGAAAGCTTTCCTTGTGCACTTTGTCTTAAATTAAAGATAGCAGATGTGTTCTGAAAATAAATGTGAGCTACTTTAAGTATTTATTTTCTGATAGAGTGATGTCACACGCGCTTACTGTACAGTTTGTTTCTCTCTGGTTGGCAGAGGGGACTCATCGCTGCATGGAACAATGAGGTGCAACCCATAAATAACGATATGTGAATGTAAACAGCCAATATGCAAACAATAAGAATGATCTAGAGGCCACGTTTTCATTTTTCTATTGTTCCAAAGAACACATGCAAAAGCTGCTGCGGTAGAGAGCCGTTCAGTGTGAAGTCATTGTTGGTTAACAAATCAAATCTACATTTTACTACAAACACATTTTCATTTGGTTTGTCTCAAACTTTTTGGAACCTGTGATTTAAACCATAATTTCAGTGATTGCCGAAAGTGATCAATATTAAACTTCTTATCCTCAGTGACTTTATGCTTCATGGAATGCAAACAGAAACATTCAGTAGGTTTACATTTCCCGATGCCAAAACAGGGCTGCTTCCCATTTAAATACTTTCTCCTTTTCTCCTTACTTTATTTTTTTTGTTAGTTCTTTTTCCAGGTAGCTTCACTGTTGCCGTATTGTGTTTGTGATGAAATGTCTCGTTTTTTTTTGTTTTTTTTCCCACGATACTATGGGATTCACTCCTGAGTCAAAGACGTGTCCTTTATTGTACCTTTAAATCGTTTTCCTAGATTAAACCCACACACCTGTCATGTCTGTTTTTTTATGTTGTGTCTGTGGAACAAAAGATATGACTCGTGCAAAAAAATGTACAGTCGGTATTTATTATGAGACCCTATCATATTTTAATTAGAATGGTCAGCATAGATACACTCTGCTATTTGTATTTACACCCTGTCAGAGGTGGAAAATAGCTAATGGAGAAACAGAAAATAAAAAAAGAAGATGTTTTAGGAAACACATTCATATTTGGGAACAGAACGTCATCTCACCGCGTTCGAGTGACTGGAGCCTTTTGTACCAAGAACTGCTGAGTCAGCGAGCTAACTGTAAGGCTTCGGGTCACTGGCAAGGCAAGCGTTGTCACCCCTCTGTCCACAAAGGACACATCAGCAGTCATTTACAATCATTAGCACTAAGTGTTTGCACAAATGCACAGCTTCATGGGGCAGTGTGTTTGATTTGAGCCACGCTCAGGGTGAGATACAGGAGCACTGGGAAAATACTGCAGGAGGATGGAACTATCTTCACTTCCCTGCTTCACAATATACTGCAGGAAGTCGTCTATGCTTCAGTTTAATTTTTAGATGTGACCAACCCACACTACTTTGAGATTATTTCTTGATGTTATTGCTTTCAATCAGCCATGTTGTCAATTGGGTCTCCGTTAATTTGAAGCTGCACTCTAGTAGACGTGACCTTTATGTTCATCTTTGAGTAAAATGTGTAATGATTCTAATACTTTGAAGGAGGAACAAGGAACACTGCTGGAGATTAGAGGAAACATTGCGTTATAACTTCACATAGGCCTCAAAGTGTTATCTTTTTTTTGTCCACACATCACAAGATAAGCTGATCTTTTTTTTTATTATTATTATTTTAAATAATCAAGTTTTGAGTATATTCATCCCTGATCATGACTGCTGATGTTAAAAGGAATGCAAACAGGGAAATACAATTTCAGATGTTTAAAATTGTTTACAAAAGAGGCATTTACAAAAACGGTGATGGCACGAGCTTTAAGATGCACACGGAGGATGTAAACATAGATTACAGAATAAGTCTGGGATAATTTTGTGTAACCAGTTTCGACAGTAAAATCCAGTCCTAAAGTTACAAAGATTGTATTGTTTGCTTCATTTGGCATTTAAAAAGTTAGAATAGATCAACATTTTTGGTTCGACTTTGTTATAGTAAACTATTTTAAACTTTCTATTTAAAGTTCTTCATCTGTGAAGATGCAACTACTTTCTGTCATGATTTAGACACCAAACCCATCACTACAATGACGAGTTTTGAAATTGACAATGTTTTTTTTAATTGTTTTTCGTGCTAACAAATTCATTTATACACTGAATAACGTGGAGTCAGTGTTTGGACAATGCCAGGTTCACAAAGTTTTGGCTTTCAAGAATTACAGTATAAAAGTATCCCCAGACTTATCCTGTAAGATCTTAATGGCTGTAAGTGAGGTATGCCTTTTTGAAACAATCTTCAGAGTTGTATGTCATATGTCTCAGTTCCAGAGGTTAACATGAGCAAAGACGCCTGTTGCCTCATGGGAAGGTTGTAGACAAACCCAAAATGGCAGCATGAAGCTGGAGAGCTGTTTGTTGTTACTGATAAAAGACAGAAAATTGGGGTAAATTTAAAAAACTGTGTCACCAGAAGTAGGACATGAGTTGGTGATGTAAAAAAAATTTGGACCACAAATAATCGTAAAAAATAGTATTCCACCTTCAATGTGATATATACAATTCAATAAGTTAAAGAGAGAAAAATAAAAAAAAATGAAAAAGCTGTCATAACCGGCAAACTCAACTGTTTTAGAGCCACTTTCTTATTCAGTTTCAGGATTCTGAGCTTTACTCTCTTTAGTCTATTTCTCAGCAAACACTTTGGATATATATGCATTTTCATATGTCGTGTTCAACACAAGAACAATGCAGCTGCATATCATTAAAATGACACCACACTCACAGTGAAGCATAGTGTTGGCAGCATCATGCTCTGGGCTTACTTTTTTCCATCTGGAACTCAGGATTTCATTTCCAGCTTTGCTTCCAGATCTAAATACCAGCTAGTTTAGACCTAAAATGTTCAAGTGTTTGCTAAAAACTAAAAAACAACAAAAATAAAACAGGAATTTTGAATTCAGGGTTTCCCACAGTGTATTATAAGCCTGGCGGGCCACCAGGCTTTACTTGTGCCCCCACCAGGCTTAGCATTGTTTATTTATTTTAGTTTTTCTTTTCATCATTGCCTTTTTTTAAGACTTTATTGTTGATGTTTAGGTATTGATCCTCCAGTCTTCCAATAACAAGTGAAATTTTTAAATTTCATGTCAACTTTAAATATTTTTTAACTCAAAAACATGGCAGCTGGCTGGATGGCGGCCGGCCCCAGCATCCCGAGCTCTGGGCTTAGCACGTTTTCTGGGGTAAATCTATAACCCTTGCCATTTCGATTTAGCAAATATGACCTTGGTAAGACCCGCTGTAGTTATATACTCACACCAGACGAAATGCTGAAACTCAATAAAAAAGGTGCCTTAGCTACGTATGACTCCAACTCAACACACACTTCCATGAGCAGGTTCTTATTGTTTGCTTTGTAGTTGAATTGTATTAGGATATATGTCAAATTGAAGGTGGAAACAGCTTGAAACGACTTATGGTCAATTTTTATGCCACAAAAACGCGACGTTTTCTTCCTACCAAGGGTGCGTACACTTTTGATCTTTTTATTTCCAGTGTACTTAAAGCACGACGTTGATCTGTCACCCTCTGGTTGATCTGCCAACGAACAATGTCTACAAATGTCCCGAATTATCACACAACTTCACAACCAATGTCATGAAGGTGATGGTTGTATCTGTACTACATCTAATGTCAGCGATTTTTCACTTTTCAGTAGTTTTTCTTTTTCTCGTAGTTTACAATTTGGTGAAATAAAAACGGGTAAAAATAGGATAACATAAGATATGTTAACATCATCATATTCAACATAAAAAGACATTCACCATTATTAAATACTCCTTTTGACATTATTATCAACACATAAATATCTATTCATTTCTCTGTGTCGAAACTAAAGCTCTTGCAATTACACATTTAATTCTACATTTTTTTTTATAATATTCCCATATAACCTACATACTGTGTCATTTATAGCTTATATCCTTGAATTTAAAACAAATAAATATTTAATAAATAATATCGATATAAATCTTTCTCTCTTTTTTGTTATCAAATATCAGTGCTTGAAAAACCTTTAAGTTTATTGGCGGCTTCTCAACCGTTGCAGTAGCGCTCAGTAAGCAGAAGATGGCGGCAGAGAGGCCACACAGGCAGATCTGCTTGTTCTGATGTGAGCAGAATCAGCTGACGTGGTTCCAACATCCAGAGAAGATACCGGGACCTCCTTGCTTTAAGCCAAGTCCCACCTTACTGATGTCTGGCCTGTTTGCGTCGGGTCTTTGTAGATTTCAGAGACACGAGAATCAACAGATGACTATATTTCTGTGAACTTTTTCCAGGTTACCACGATGTCTGTGGCCGGGCTCCAAGGACAGAGACACGTCAGAGAGGTTGGAGGGATGTTACAGGGCTGTCTCCTTCAGGTCGTTGAGATTCGGCATCCTGGTGCGGGACGCTCGGGTAAAAGTAGGTCCGTTCTGACCCGGTTTGATGCCCAGCTGCTCTGGAGTGAACTGAGCGCCTTCCACCCGCTGTAAAGCCGACACGTGCCAGCTGGATTCGATCTGTCCCGGTAAGGTGTAGCTGGCCTTGCGGTTCTTCGCCTGGCTTGAGCTGCTCATCCCCGAGTGGGCCCTGCTCTCCGTGTGCCCTCGGCCCTCTGGGTAGCCGGCTTTGGAGGAGGACTGAGGCGGGTTGGGGAGCGGGGCTTGGAAGCGCAGGTCCGGAGGAGGTGGAGGAGGAGGCTGCCCCTGGTTTGAGGGGGAAGGCGAGAGGTGAAGGAGTCGGCGTAGAGACTTGAGTGGTTGGCTCTGGAATAAGAGAAAAGCTTACAGTTGTTAGACAATCTAACAAACGGCCTGATCGACTATAAGTGCAATATTAACGACAAACAAATTGAGAGATGTTGTGGTTTTTGACATCGCAACAATCTGATTGAGACAGTGTTCAGTGTTCTGCAAATTATTATCACCTTACAGGCTTCTTCTGCTTTTGCTAGGTCATCACACAAATGCTAATACATTTGTTGCTAAGACATCTTTGACAAAAAAAAGAAAGAGGAAAAAATCTTAAAACAAGAATTTCAGAATTGTTTGTCACACATGTCATGAAAACTTTTTACACCCACTCAAGGGTTGGTGGTTTTCTTATGTTTTTCTCTAAAATCTGCGCTTACTAACCAGAAGTAATGACATCCTTACAATATGCAAGAAGACACTGGCTTCAAACTTCTGCACATGTAAAACATAGGTGAACTTGCTTCTCTTTAGCCATGACAGTGCAGCATTTATTAAGTAAGGATTTCAAATTTAATTTTATTTTGATAATTTTCCACATATTCTAGGTGGAATATCAAAATTACTTATCACTGGCCTTCTCCGCTCAGGCAGAGACAGCCGTAGTATATTAGTTGTTTTCGAAGCAGACTGACAGGCTGAATAGAGCTGCCATTCAGTACGTCTCCAAATCCTTTCAAACCTTTTGGAACAAAGAACAGTTTCAAATCATGCAGTTTCCAGGCAGTCGTTTCACTCCTCACAAAAAACATAAGAGTTTATTTTTCTTTCATTTTATTCAGTCGCTCTGTTGCGTCTTTGAACGGTTTGTTATAAAATGTACCATTTTCCAATTAGCGTTCTCTGCTGTGATTCAGCATTAGCACGAAACAACATCTCTGGTTTTTGGTATCTTTGAGTTTTAAGGACACAAGTGGAAGAAAAAAATTCAAAATAAGTGCACAACAAAAAGAATTCAACAATTTCCTAATTTCAACTCAACGCATTAAATGCTTCCATTTCCGTGTAAATTTCAATTAAATGTTTATTGCAAACGGAGTTACGGACTGTTTTTTTGATAAAGTCACATACCTGAGAGTGGGAGTCCACTGGCTTGTCTGGTGGCCAATCGGTGACTCTCTCTCTTTCCCTCCCCCTCTCCCTCTCTCTCTCCCTCTTGTTCTCTCTCTCCCTGTCCCTGTCCCGGTCTCTGTCCCTGCTCTGTTCCCGGTCGCGGTCTCTGTCCCGGGATCGCTCGCGGTTTTTCCGTCGGCTGCTGTGGTGGGAGGATGACTTGGAGCTCCTCTGAAGGGAAAGGTGTTCCTGTCCGTTCCCAGTAACCTGGAAATCAAAGAAGGAAGATTAGTTGCTGAAAATCAATTTTTTTTTTACTCTGTTGCTGGAATATTATTGAACTTAATGAGATGCCATCCACAATCCGGTGATGTTCAACATGCACCCTTCAAGCTGACACGAAAAAACAAAAAACAAACGGGTGACGATGATGATGATCAGTGATAACTTCCTACTCGTTGCCAGGGTTTAAGAAAGCTGACAAGCCTCATCTTCCTGGTGTTTGAAACCACTTATTGTCTTGTGAGCTAATAAAAGGACAGTTTCAGAGGGTTGGTAACCCTGGAAACACACGTACAGCCCTTTCTGGATGATAGTTTGTATGGGATGTGGGAGATTATCTGAGAAAACAGACAAGTCACAGAGCTGCCAAACAAGCACTTCCTCTCCTAATTCCAAATGAAAACTTGTCAAAACTTTTTGACCCACTTATTACATAAACAGACCTTCTGTGCAATGTTCGAGCTTGAAAGCAAAATGATAATTATTCCAACCTAAGGCCTCGTTGATGCGTCTGAAGACGTCATTGCAGTTCAAAAACCACTTCATCATCGTTTAGGTAACATTATGTTTCCATTTTAAGGTTATTGTGCTTCAACTGGAACAGGTAGTTTACAGGATGTCATGTCCCTAAAATGACACTGTCAAGAAATACACTCATGCTGACTGTGATAAATGTATCAAGTCTTTCTTAAATTTCAACTTTAATCACTATGAAAATATGCAAATTATTTTTAAAAACGTGGATCTTCTTCAGGACAACAACACCTTTCTGTCAGTGTCACTGCCAACATCAATATTTACTCTGACACCCCTAAAAGAAATTCAATCGTCTTCAGAAGTCAGACTCCACCTTTGTGCAATTAAAGCAAAAAATAAAAAATAAATAAATTGGGAAGAAGGTGTAGAGAAGCTAAACTTGATTGTACAACTAAGCTGACATGTTGGTTGAGAGGACAACAGCTTTAAAAATCAGGTCTTTATGGCAAGTGGCAAGAAAAAAGAACCTTAAAAGTCCCGACACAAACCGCGTCGCTGACTCAGCGACATGTTTAGGAAGATGCTCTGGTCACAAGAGACAAAAAATAAACTTTCGGAGGAAAACTAGTACACCACCCACACTGCGAAACATGTGAATCTAAATCTAGTTGCACTTCAGATGTTTGTTTAAAAAAGAGAATCAAAAATTAAAAACAATTAATTTCCCTCACATCTTAAATGTGCTCTACAAATTTAAGTTTCTGGCTCTCATATAACAGGATGCAAAGTACATTTTTGCAATATATTGATTGAAATGTGTGTTTTTCAAATCCACATTGCATTATATCATAACATACTGTGTTGTATGTTGTCTGACAAAAAGATAAAAGAGTACATCAAAACTACCCAGATGTAACAAATTTACAAAGAACGACCATAGATGTATCTTGCTGAAAATGTCAAAGACCATCATGATACGATGATTTCTTTAAAGGGCCAGCCTCACAAGCAAAATGCACTGCAGCATGAATTAGTGTGACGGCATTTTAACATTCATATTAGCAGGACGAATGGATGCACACACACACAAATAAAAACGCTTACGCGTTTAAGCTTGCAAAGAAATCATTTGAAATCCCCTCAAACTAGAGCACAATGTGGAATTTGAAACTTTTGAGGAAGATTTCAAAGCTTGTCATTGTGGCGTGAGAGCCGTGCCGGTTAACATGCAGCTGTAGAGTTGAAGTTAGATTACTGGTGAGGCAGGGTAGGGTGCCGCAGGCTGATGCTGTACCATAGGCGAGGCAACTACAGGTAGGATTTTTCCAGCTGAGTTGTGCTTTAAGCTATTCTTAGAGCTAAAAAGGGGGAAAAGGCTTTTCTTGATGCTCGGATTCCTTCCGTCCTCCACGTCCGTCTGTGGAGGAAAAGACGCACAGCCACAAACTTTCAACTCAATTTTCTGGCAGCAGATAGAGAAGAAGTGGTAAGAGAAACAGCAGCTGAGCCACAATCATCCTTGCAAACGCAGCATAAGATTAGACACTAAAAGACACAAGTAATATTGACACAAAAGTTTCATTAGAGAGACAAAAGCAATAGAAAAAAAAAACATTTTATTGTTTGGAAGTTTGTTTTAACCCCTACTTTTTGCTGGCAAAGAACATTTTGATTTTCCATCCATCAATAAGAAATTGTTGAAAAATCTAAAAAAAACAAACGTATGGACATGACAGAAATATTGTACAAGGCATGAAAATAGATGGCAATATAAAATAGAACAAGCTAATTCTGTCCCATGGCTGAACGCCACAATGTGTTTTACTGAGCTGGAGCTTTACTAGGTCTGTCTGATTATCTGAGTGCTTGTGGTGATTGCTTTTCATTAAGTTCCCTGGTTTTCAACCTATGCAGTCTATTGTTAGTATTATTATGATTAAGAATGATTGCAGACAATATACCATTTCATAGTAAATCAGAATTACTCTTTGGGACTCTCAGTGATTAACTCACTCATCATTTTTACAGGAACTGCACACATTGATGATGGCTGAGATCAGTTTTTGAAAGCTTAAATATACTAAACAACAACAACAAAAAAAAACTTAATCCACAAAAACATACGTATTGGGTATTTTTTGGATGATGTGATGGTTGACAGAATTGCAAATCTTACTATTTGTGTCTTCTTCTTTTTCTTTTTAATGGCTTTGAAGAAGCCTTGTTTTTGCTTCTCTTTGGTGGGCTCAGGAGGATTCATGACCATTGCTTCTGCAGCAGTCCTGCAGAGCACATGTGGAAAGGGTTTCTGTAATTACACTCTTAGGAATAAATTACAACAAAGATTTATCTGCTCTGGTCTTGCACAAATATAAAAAACAACAAAAAAAAAAGAAAAAAAGAAGAAAGAACTGGAAAAAGGATGCCTCTATAATTTACAAAATTTAAATACCGTATTTTCCACACTATAAGGCGCACCTTAAATGAATGGCCTATTTTAAAACTTTTTTCATATATAAGGCGCATAGGGTTGCCACCCGTTCCTTAAAATACGGAACTGTCCTGTATTCTGTATTGAACCTACGTGATTTGTTCCGTACTCTACAAATGTGGATGTATAGTAATAATAAAGTGGTCCCCGAGTACTTTATACAGTATTCTGCTCCAGTCATTGTTTTACTCACGATGTTGATGTTGCGATATTGTGCCCAACTGCTTTCTGGGTAACACAGACCAATCGACACGCTGCCGCCGCAGTCTCTGTCTCTCTTTCCCCGGCTTTAAATGTATAGGGGCTGGTCCCTTGGTAACCCTAGTCGAAGCACCCTGGATGAATGTCTAAAGCCACTTTGTTGACATAAAGAATGTCAACAAAACAGTCTGACTCCGGTCAGGGAGGAGAGCTGGGCCGGGGCGTGGCCGGACGATGGTCACCCTTCTCCGTTCGTGCACAGCATGTTGGCGGAGAACGTGGCGCTAAATGACCTGCAGACGACCTGATTCTAGACGGTCAGTAGGTAGATAGGTCAGTCAAACTTTATTAACAAACCAGCGTTCTGACAACTATCCCAGCATGCACCGCGCGCTTCTTCTTCTACGGGCGAAAATGAAGTCGGCGGCTGCTTACCGTAGATACTAGACCTGTTGTGGCTCAATATGGGTCCATAAATAAGGCACACCGGATTATAAGGCACACTGTCGGCTTTTGAGGAAATTGAAGGTTTTAGGTGCGCCTTATAGTGCGGAAAATACGGTAGTTACTTT